>NW_005871637.1:116502-221840 GCF_000147115.1 Myotis lucifugus
CAGGCCGGGATGGGAACTACTTCTGGATCCGTCACTCGCTCACTTTATCCCATGATTGGCCTCAGTTTCCCCATCTGTTTAGAGAGGAAGTTAGCCCGTATGACTTCCAAGGTCTCCCCCAGCTCTGACCCCCTATGAACCAGAGCCAGAGGCCCCAGTGGACGGCATCCTTGTCTTATCCCTTCCTGGTACAGATGGGGGAATGAGGCCCAGGGACATAAGATAGTGTGCAGCCTTCCTATTTACTTCTCAGGTTGGTTTTATTTTTCTTCCCTGAGTACTTGCCACCTGGGGGCTAGGGTTTCACAAACTGACCCAGAAAGTACGGCTTTTCCAACTGCTGCCGATACTCCAGGCCCAGGGAGTGAGAGCTGAGGGGGGACGGCTGCCAGTGGTGCTTGAGCACCAAAGGGGACTTTCAGCAAAGGCAACGCTTAAGCAGCATCTGGGGTGGAAAGGGGTCCACACTGGGGAAGAAGCCCGACTTCAGGAAAGACATTCCAGTGGAGGCGCGTGGCCGGCTGGAGGACAGCACGAGGTTCAGGGCAGGTGGGGTCAGCATGCCGCTCAGGGCTCCGTCACTGTCCTCCAACATGGCAGTTAGTGGGGTGTGCGTCTCCCCCTCACACGCAGCTCCTTAGGCGAGGGCCCGGGTCTTACTCTTCTCTGGCCCATCCCCTCCCTGGGGTGGGGGTCAGGTTATGGGTGGAGCAATGGCTCCTAGAGGAATGGCTGCATGTTACATGCTCTGCTCTGAAGACAAGCAGCTGAGTCTTGGCATTCCTCTTGGCTACGGACAGATGGCATGGCTGCCACTGCCAACCCATGGCATTGCCAGCTTCAGGCGGGTGTGTCACGGGGCAGGCCCACAGTCCCACCTCTCCTCCCTCTGTTCTTCCCCGACCCCGTGGACTCCAGGTGTTCCAGAAAGTGGCCGCTGAGAAGAAGGGCAAGGTGCAGGTCTTCTTCTGTGGCTCCCCAGCCCTGGCCAAGGTGCTCAGGGTCCACTGTGAGCAGTTCGGCTTCAGATTCTTCCAAGAGAACTTCTAGCCCCGCCTCTCTGAGCTCCGCCCACCCCACCAGCCAGTGGGTCGCCTTGCACAGTGCCCCTGAGGGGCCAGCCTCGGACAGCCACACGCAGAGCGGGAGGCCCCACGGGCAGGTGGACTTCCTTCATGAGGGGGTGGGATGGGAGGTTTCCAGGGCAACTGCTCCTCCAAAGTACAACAGGGGTCCTTCCTGGACCTGCCTAATGATCACAATCCTTCAGCAAATTTCTCCCCCACCATTTTATTATGAAATTTTTCAAATATACAGAAAATTAAGGGAATTGTACAGTGAACAGTGTTATCTACTTTCTAGCTTCCTCAGATAACATTTTGCTATATTTGCTTTATGACATATTATCCATCTATCGCTTCCTCTATCCACCCATCAATGTACCTTACTTTTCGGATGCATTTCAAAGCACACTTTGCCACTCAGAGGACATTTCTTTAAATGTAGATTCCTGGGTCCTACTCCCAGATATTCTGATTCTGAAGATCTGGGGATGAGACCTGGAATGTGTATTTTATCCAAAATTTATGCCTGTAGGGAGAGATAAGCAGCATCTTTTTTTAACCTTTCTCTCTGTCACTGTCTTCCCATCATCTCTCTGTGCCCCTTGTTCGTTCTCTCTCTCTCTCTCTCTCTCTCTCTCTCTCTCTCTCTCTCTCTCTCTTCCCCCCTCATTGCTCTGCATGTGGGTCTCTCCCTTCTCTCCAAGCACTGAGTCATTAGAGAAATGGGATGGAGATGGTGCCCGTGTGTCTGCGGGGTCACAGAAAGGCCATGTGCTGGAGATCAAGCAGGTTGTGACCTGAAGCTGAGTTCAGCCACAGCCCAGCTGTGCAGCCCTGGCAACCTCTCTGAGTCTGTTTCTTCATCTGAAAAATGGGACTGATGACATCGCCCAGTCACAACTGCAAGTGAAATGAGACACCACCGTCAGCGCTCAGGACATTGGCCTTCCATCCCTGTGGGTCCTTATCGCTCCGGACGTCGTCGTCTCTGCATCTTCAGGCTGTGTTGCGGCTCCTTCTCCCACCGCGTTCCAGCCTCTGCTTGCATCTGTTCCTGTCTGGGCGGGAGTGGATGTCACAGACAGCAGATGCAAAAGCTCTTCTAGGGGGCACTTTGGGGAGGAGACGCCCTGGGCTTCGGGCAGGAGTGGGAGGGCTGGCCTCACCTCCTCGGATCGGAGCTGCCCCGCACTGCAAACCCCTGGGAACACGCGGTTCCTGGGCACCCTCCACCTTGTAGCTGGTCTCGCCAGGTCCTGTCTTTTCTGTGACAGACTAACACACTCATCCCCCAAACTGCCTTCATGGGGTTGGGATCAGGCACTTTCCAATGGGGTGTAGATTGTGCCTTTCTTTTCCACGGGTTGGGTTGGAGGACAACAGGAAAAGCATTGAGGTTCTAAAATCCACACGTTTGACTTGGGACCAAGTGTGCTGGAAGGCTTTCTCTCTAGATATATTCCAGTTGCCCACTGGGGGGCGATGCAGAACCAGGGATCCCAGGAGGAGTTGTTTGCTGGGAAGGAGCCTGCTTCCTGCGCGGCAGTGCATCAAAGGCAGGCAGAGAAGACCGCCCCTCACTCCAAAGCTCCCGGCTGGAGACAGCACCTCCAGGCCCAGTCTCAGGCGGAACTGCGCTGTCACGAGAGTTCAGTTTCAAGGTCAGAGTTTCTCTAGCTGCCAGCTCCTCATCCCAACACACAAATGCATGCACACAAATGCATGCACACGCACAAACCTGCTCACACACACACACACACACACACACACACCTCCCTTGCCCACACCCAGTGACCAGGTTCTGGCCTTCCCTCTTTCCCATCTGCACGTCAGGACAGGCCTGGCTGGGGAGAGTTGTAGGCCCAGGCTCTGCCATTTCAAATATGTGGTGTACAGATGACACCGTCTGTCCAACTGGATGGTTCCCAGATGTCCAGATGGTGCTGTCCAGATGGTGCCATCCTACTGTCAGCAAGAAACAAATGCATCCGTATGGCTTGCTGACTTTTCTCCTTTCACCCAGATGTTGGCAATGCTGTAGACACATCTGGGCCCAAGATGGCTAAGGCTGACACACACTGGCTAACTGCAGACACAGGTGTGTGCTGTGAGTCCCCCGGGGTCAGGCCTGTGGCCCCAGGATCTAGCACAGAGGGAGGGGCAATAGGCCTAATGCAGACATCGGTTCCCACCAGGCCGAGGGGTTGCTTAAATGGAATTACCTTTGGGAAGGGTCCTCTGCATACAACTGCCAGGTGTAATCTGGGAACAAAGGTGCAAACACAGCTCCCTGAATGAATGTCTTTGCCAGGTTCCAGGACGCCGGTCTGCTGCCAGGACAGCTCTGACAGACACAGCAGGCATTAGTGAAACAAACAGGCAGGTCCCCGGACAAGCAGCACAAGTGTAGCCTATGAATACACTGAGAACCTACAGCATTCCTGGGAGGGGAGGGTGACATGGGCAATAGTGACAAGTGTCATCACCTTACAGACCAGGCTGAGGTTAGGAAGGGATTAGAGACACCAGCCGAGACTGGCTGTGGGCAAACGCCTTGGAGATGTACAGCGGAAAGCTCTTTGCCCTCTGAAGGCAGGGCACCGGGCTCCACATACGCCTCTGCCCCAGTCAGCTGTGTGACCTTGGATATGCCTGTGACCTCTCTGAGCTCTCACTTCCTCATCCATACAATGAACAGATGAAGGACATGTGTGTTTACATGCTAGTATATGCATAATCATTTCTTAAAAGATACACAAAAATATGTTCATTTTAGGAATTGGAGGGACAGGAAGAAAATAGTTTTTTTGTTTGTTTTTGGTTCTTATTTTACTTTTATTTTCTTCCTCTCTTTAAAGTTTGAAGTTTTTATAATAAACATGTATTAGTTTTATACTTTTATTTTTAAAAGAAACCCAAAATAGAATGTTAGGTTAAAAAAAGTACCCAACGTTGCTATGATCCTATTCATGTAACAAAATATAAACTGTATGCGTATTGTGCACGGGATAAATAGGTAGAAATGCGTTGGAAGAGAGTGAAAAGGAGACACATCAAATAGTTCATGGTAGTCAACGGTGGAGGCGGTAAAGGAGGACTTTAGCGTTTTTCTCTTTTCTATTTCATATACATGTACTTCCCATGTAATGTTTCATGGTATAGAATTTTTACACCATGCACTTCATGTATTACTCATGTGATATTTTACTCTTTTATCTGTGTACTTAGGCTATGGCCTGTGTACCTTTTTAAAAAGAATAAAACAAAATGGAGAGATTGTCTGAGGTGTCGTCTAAAGTTCCCTCATATTCATTAGTTCTCAAATGAAAGTGTTTCAGACACATCTGGGGCCGTGGGTCTGCCCCCTCCAGCTGGGGGCCTCTTCTGAAATGTGAGGCTGCCACAGCGCCCTACTCACTGTACAAAGCAGCCCGCGTTCGAAGGTCTAAATATTAAAACAAAGGCCCCTTCCAAGCCTGAGTCTGGTCCAGACGCGGGGGCCATCGGCATTCAGGCCGGGGCCAAGCACCTGCCCAGCCTCACAGTGCAGCCGCCTCAGGGCACACTCTCTCTGCTAAACAAATACTCATAGTAACCAGCCTTCCTGACAGATTGATGCATCTTTTTACAATCTGTCTTTACCATATGATGACTCTCTCCTTTTGAAAATAAGATGAATTCAGACAAGACATTTATTTATGGGGAAATCCATCCGGGGGTAGAGGGAGGAATACCCAATTCCAGCAGAGGTGGCTGGAAGGAGACTTGCTTCTCAAGGAAGTTTCCAGCCTCCTAACCTTAGCCAGGCAACCAATGGGCTGCCTGCCCTACTCCTACTCCTGGACAAATGGGGCCATCTTGAATCATCCCAATGTGATGGGAGAAAAGGGTGCATTTTTTGGTAAAAAGAAAAAAGCTCTGAGACTCACCCCAACTTGGCTGGATGAGCTTATATATACACATGAAGCTTGCCTTTAACCCCGAAGAAGCTTCAAGGGAAATTAATTATTTGTTTCTGCGTCTCTGTGACTAGAATAGTGCTACTACCCCGTAGGCGCTTGGCAGTGTTTCACGACTGTTTCTGCGCCCATGAGCCTGTTCAGCTGGTGGCACAGGAGGTACCCTTGCCTCCTCTACTCCCCCATTCTCCTCCCACAGTCAGTCACCAAGCCCCCTCAATGGGACATTCTACCTGCTTCTCAAATACAGTCTCCTTCCTATGGGCCCTGCCTTGGTTGGGTCCATAACTTGCCTTTTGCCTGGACTATTGCATCCACCTCCTGACCGGTCTTCCTTTCCCAGCCTCTTTCAGCTCCAATCCACCCTCCACACCGATGATCACACACTTCCTGTTGGCTGACTGTCCCATTGCTGTCGTCCAACCCCTGAGGCTGGCCCACGGCCTCCCCCACACAAACACTCCATTAAGATCTGCTGTTACTTATTATTCAAACCACTATTCTCCCCGGTGTCTACCCCTTGTGTCCTGCCCACGTCCCTCTCACTCTCCAGGCTCTAAAATACCATATAGCATAGAGTTCCCCATGCAGGCCATACGTCCCAGCCGTCGCTCTGCCCAGCCTGGCATTTGGAGCACCCTTCCCACCTGCAGATTGAGATTTCAGAACATTCTATCATTGACCCATCTGTGAAGACTTCCTTGCAGGCCATTCTCTTCACAGAATAAACTGTCTCCCCCAGGACTGCATGGGACCCCCTTTGGAGCGAGAGCATCTGCCGCAGGTATTGTATTTACCCAGTTACTTGGCGATGAACTTCTTGAGAGCAGGACCAGTGTCTATTCGTCTCAGTCTCCCCAGTGTCTGGCACGTAGAAGGCGATCAATGAAAGCGTTGGTGAGCTGACATGACTCACTTAAACCCCATCTCACCTTCCCTCCCCGACCTTCTCTGCTTCTCCCTTTCAAGGAGAAAATGCCAGCATCCTGCAGGCAGGCAGGACCAGCTTTACCCGTGACAGAGTGAGCCAAGGTGTAACCTCAGGGACCCTAGGACGAGTCCTGCCTCCCCCGACCTCCCATACCTCCCACACTCGCTTTTCTTCCTTGAGCAGAGGTCGGATTTAATGTAGAGCTGCTAGTGGCTGAGGTGCAGTCGGTCTGCCGCGCTCTCTGTGAAATGAGGAGGTGGGGCTCACGGTTCCTGTACCCCTGTGACACCTCTTTCTCCTCTTCCTCATTCCTCTTTCTCAAACTCATAAGAGATGAATGACTTAGAAAGAGCAAATGAATCAGAAATAGGGAAAGCAAAAATAGAGAGTAATTTTGCCAAGTTATTATTCAAAGGAGCTCTCTGGGACCCAGAGCAAGAGCAGCCCCATCAATCACCCCACAGAGCTCTGGGGGCAGGCGGGTGGGAGCGGCCAGGCGCTGTCTGCAGACAGCTCTGTGCGTGAGAGACAGGCCAGGAGCCTGGGGCCCTCTGCCAGCCACCGTGCAGAGAGGGAGGGAGGGAAGCGGGAGACAGTGAAAGGGGACAGTCAGCCCAAAGGCCGGGGGCAAGGCTCTCTGACCTGCTTTCTTGACAGGCCAGAGTCCCTGGAGGCCCCACTCTGGCTGGGCCAGCTCTGGGGAAAGCACCCCTCAGAGTAGAGAGGAGAGGGATTGGGAGCAGGTCTCAGGCCTGGAGTGCGCTGTCTGTTCTGTTCCTCCACAAGCCTCTGCTAGGCCGGGGAGGCAGCCACTGCTAGGCCGAGGGAGGCAGCCACTGCCTCATTCCACCAGAAGGGGGCCTAAGCCACATGCATCCCCGCATCCCAGGGCTTAGCCATGGATGCTCCTTGAATGAGGGACTGAGTGGATGGATGGATGGATGGATGGAGTGGATGGATGGATGGATGGATGGACGACAAAATTATTACAGCACATTGTCTGCTTCTTTTTTTGTGTTTTATTACTTTACCATAATTTTTATTCATACTTATCCCTCCCTATTAAATTCTAATTATAATCTGCTTGGAGGCAGGAACTAAATATGATGCCTCCTATGCACAAGTTCTGCACCTAGGAGGCCCTTAAAAAATAAGTATGGGAGAGAAGAGTGCTGGAGGGAGGGTCGAGCCTCTTAGATAGTTCAGAGCCTCAGTCCTTCTCCAGGCGACACTGTGCCATTTCCTGGGAGATTGTTGGACCCCAGGCTCCACACCGGAACACGTGGTGATGTTAAGTAGATGAGTTTGTTGAATCCCTACCATTCTGGGTGCTGGAGCTCAACAGTGGATGGAAGAGTCATGGTTCCTGCTCTGTTTCCTCATCTGTAAAATGGGGACAATAATAAAAATGGTACCTGTTAGATGGTATAATGAGGAGGAGTAAATGAGTTAATGTGTGAGAGAGGCTTCAAACGGAGCTTGGCATGTAGTAAGTTTCAGTAGATGTTGGTTATTTCTGTCTTAGTCCATTTGGATTACTATAACAAAATACCATAGGCTAGTGGCTTATAAACAACAGAATTCATCTCTCACGGTTCCGGAGGCTGGAGTTTGAGATCAGGGTGCCTGCGAGGTGGAGTTCCAGTGAGGGCCCTCCTCCTGGTGGCCCCACTGCTGCAGGAAGCATCTGCAGCCCCTTGTCTTCCAGTTCTTCATGGCCAGCTGCATTTGGGGGCCAATAAATGCCTTCCCTGGGGTCAGCAAACACCCCCCCCACACACACACACACACACACACTCCTTCACATCCCAGGGGAAGCCCTGGCCTTGCTGTGTGGAGCACACACCCCTCCAGGCATCTCTCCCCAACCCGCTAATCCTGGGCTGCAGGAGGCAGGAGGAGATCAAATCACAGCTCCCCCAGCTCATTAGCGCTGCATTGTGAATTCCGGGGATAATGTATGTTCTTTTCTTCCCTGATTGCTTCTGAAATCTCCTGCCTGTTTATCAAATCTGAGCCACGCTTCCCCACCCTCTGGCTTTGGCTCCGAGCTCCCCTCCTCCAGAAGAGAAAAAACAGGGAAATGCTCCAGGGGGAGGAGGGGTCGGTGCTGGTGTTGAGGAGGGAAAGGCCATTTCCATGGGCCCGTCTCCGGTGGAGCAGGGAGATGGGGGCTTTAGGGAAGGAGGCAGGGCCTCAAAAAGCACCTGCCCCCCACCCCCTCCCAGGCTGGACTAAGGCTGGTCTCCCAGAAAGGAAAGCCCCCCTTCTCATGCCCCCACTGTGCCCAGCAAACCCTATCAGGTCAGCTGAGGCCCACTAGTTCACCATTAGAGAATCCCTCATTCATTTACTCACCCCACAGCATTTGTTGACTGCCTGCCTTATGCCAGGCGCTGTGCCAGGTGACAAAGACACCAAGTGTAGTGCCAATACAGTCAGGTACATGCCAGTGCAGGGCCTCATGAAGTGTAATGGCAGCCGAAGAACGGGGGAGTCAAGGTCAGAGCGAGATGAGGTGACCCCTGACCCTGGTCTAGAAGGAATGTAGGAAGCAGGGGTATGGTTGTGCATACAAGTCTGTACACCATGGGCTTGGGCACAGAGGTACGACTGTTTATCTTGGGGTAGCTGGAGGGAGGCGGGGAGGAGGGGGGGAGTGCAGGGGCAGGGATGGGCCTGGAGGCTGAGCTATGAAGAGCCACTCAAAGGTTTAAAGCAGGGGTGTGACAGATCATGTTAGAAAGATATGGAAAATGAAATGGAGAGGGGAGAGCACATGCAGGGAGAGCACCTGGGGGAAGACCTGGACTGAGGCAGAGGCGGGGATGGCCTGGGGAAGGGATGAGCGGTAGGTGAAGGGGAGAGGGATGAGGGGTGAAGGGTGAGGACGAAGCCTTCCCACACCAAGACTATTCAAGCTACAACACAAAATCCCTTCAAACCAGCCCTAATAAAAGGAACGTTGATGGTCAGGATGGAAGAGGCATCCCCAAACCCCGGGATAGGATGGACCCAGGTCAGGAGTGAGGACCTGTGTGGCCTCTTGACATAGCCCCACATGATACCAGGACTGCCCCTTAGAACAGTGATGGCGAACCTATGACACGAGTGTCAGAGGTGACACGCGAACTCATTTTTTTGATTGATTTTTCTTTGTTAGATGGCATTTAAATATATAAAATAAATATCAAAAATATGTCTTTGTTTTACTATGGTTGCAAATATCAAAAAATTTCTATACGTGACACGGCACCAGAGTTAAGTTAGGGTTTTTGAAAATGCTGACACGCCGAGCTCAAAAGGTTCGCCATCACTGCCTTAGAAGCTGTGACACATCCTCCAGAAGCAGCGTGGGCAGGACAGGCTGGGCGAGTGCCTCTCAAACAGCCCTCACCTGGGCCTCTACTCCACACCCATGCACTCAGGTCCTACAAAGCCTTTCTCACTCTCTCATGGTCACAGGTTGGTGTGTGTGTGTGTGTGTGTGTGTGTGTGTGTGTGTGTGTGTGTGACTTCCAGCTGGTCTGGAAGTTCCCTGAAGCTGGGTCCTTTCTCCCCCCCTGCACATTTCCTACAGATCACTTGAAAAAGAGTAAACAGCAGGCACTCAATAAAGGCTTTTTGCCTGATCTTGGATTCCCCCCTCCGACTTCCTCTTGCACACCTCCCGGTTCCTGAAGGGCAGGGCGGAGGTACTGTGTCTGGGGCTGGCCCTCTGGCCTGGCTCTGACTCCCAGAGCTGAGGAGGCCAACAGGGCCCAGCTCTTCCCAGGGAGGAGACTGTCAAAGCCTCCCCCCCCCCCCAAACACCAGGAGGGGGAGGGAAGCACCGAGGGGGCACTTTAAAGTCATTTCCTGCCACTTGGCTCCAGCCTTGCATTATCCCTGATGTGAGCCATTAACCTGCTAATTACCAACCAATTAGCTCTGGTTGAGGCTGCTGCTTTCACAGTCTTTTAAGTCTCTGCTTTAGGGCAACATGGAGGGTCCCGGCCAAACTCACTCTCCGCCCCCCCCCTCGTCCCCCTCCCCCGCACTGCCCTTGGGGGGGACCTACAGGGCTCTGTGCTGGTTCTGCACATCCTCCTGAGTTCGCTCTGGTGGGTGCTGAGAAGGAACTTTCCCTGAGGAGACTCACAGTCACAAGCCGGAGACGTATAACTCAGCAGGAAGAGATGCTGCCATTCGCAAGTTATATTTTTACCGGATGGGAAGGAGACAGTAAAGATCTTGAAATAACCAGCTTTCCTAAGGTCCCCACTGCAGGCCTACATCCTGACGTGGCAAGATCTCTTTTTAGCCCCATTGTTTGATATCCAGGCTAATATCAAACTTGAAGTTTCTCCGCTCCTTTTCTCCATGCTCTTAATGTTCTTGCCATGTTGCTACCAATGCCTCACCCCCCATTCTCGGAAATGTCAGGTGCCTCTTCCTTCAAAATCCAGGTCAAAACCCTTTTTCTCTAGAAAGTGCTCCCTGCCTCATCCTTCCCAGCCCAGCACTAAACAATCTGTTTACATTGTACTTTTAGGCACATACTGGAGTGTGGGTTAGTAAATGCCTCGAATCTTTATACTTGCCTACGTGCAATCTCTTTGCCCAAACTAAGTTCCAGAAGGCAGTTCCTCTGTATCTTGCATAACGAGAGCTCATGGTTTGGTACACAGTGAAAGTTGAAGATATTGCTGACTGTTTCAGTTCTCTATTGCTGTGTAATATATCACTCAAAAAGTTAAGGGTTTGCCCCGACTGGTGTGGCTCAGTTGGCTGGGCGTCATCCCATGCACAAAAGGTTGCCGGTTAGATTCCTGGCACAGGCTCAGTCCCCAGTAGGGGGCATGGAGGAGGCAGCTGATTGATGTTTTCTCTCACATGGATGTTTCTCTCTCTCCGGCTTCATTCCTCTCTCTCTAAAAATCAATTAAAAATATTTTTTAAAAGTTAATGGTTTAAGAGAACCACTCTAAGACTCTTATGAGTCCGCAGGCTGATGGGGATCAGCTGGGTAGTTCTCAGGTTGCACCTCATATTGGCTGGGGCCACAGCCCTCTGGGGGCTGGATTGGGCTGGAGACTCCAGGATGGGTCACGCATCTGCCTGGGGCCTTGGAGGGGTGGTTGGAAGGCTGGGCTCAGTTGGGAACTGGGACTAGTGGGACTCTCTGTCTCCACATAGTCTCTTTTTCCACATGTTCTGTCAGAAGGTCTTTCTAACACAGAGACCAACTTCCCCTTGGCTCAAGAGCCAGCCCAATAGCACGAAAGTGTCAACTTCTAGGACTTCTTAAGGCTGAATCCCAGAGCTGTCCCAGGGTCATTTCTGCCCACATTAGTGGTTAAAACAAGTTACAGGCCGCCCCGATCCAATGTGGAAGGAGGCCACACAGTGTGGGACTATGGAGCGGCTGGTTTGCTGGGAGATGTCTTTGACACTCGCTCCCCTCTGACTGGCTCCCAACAGCATTTTATTGGGGCCAGGGACTGGTTTTCTGAAGGGCTAAGATTTCTACAAAAGACTTGGTTCTCCAATAATAAATACAGTGGCAGAGCTGCCTCAAACTGTTTGACGGACTGCAGTGGGAAGGCCAGGGAGGGTTGGGGGACAGGAGGGAGGGGAGTAAGAGATCAACCGAAGGACTTGTATGCATCCATATAACCATAACTAATGGACATAAGACACTGGGGGGTAAGGGAGGGCAGGGGCCTGTCAAGGGCGGGGGGGAAAAAAGGACACTTATGTAATACCCTTTGTAATACTTTTAGCGAAAAATAAAAAAAAAAAAGGCTTGGTTCTCTCTCTCCCAGACTGTTTTGATCAAGAATAGGACACAGAGTCCTAGCCTGTGTGGCTCAGTGGATAGAGCATCGGCCTGCAGACAGAAGGGTCCTGGGTTCAATTCCAGTCAAGGGCACATGCCTGGGTTTCAGGCTCGATCCCCAGCAGGGGGTGTGTAGGAGGCAGCCAATTCATGATTCTCTCTCATACTGATATTGTTGTCTCTCCCTCTCCCTTCCTCTCTGAAATCAATAAAAATATATTTAAAGAAAAAAAGACTAGGACACACACACACACACACACACACACACACACTCCTGGAACACTGCCACCCCAACCTATAAAAATTACAAAATCTTTATGAGGGTGAAGTTGTGTGTATGTTATGAAGGAGAGATTAAACAGGTGTGTGTTTTTTTCAGCTGCCTATTTATAAGGTGTCTTAGATACATTTTCTCATTTGATCCTGATCTCCACCCCCATTTTAGAGATGAAGAAACTGGGGCTCAGAGACATTAAGTAATCTGCCCACAGCGATGGATAGATCTGTCTAACACCATGACTTTTTCATCATACTGAAAGGAATTATTAGAGAACAATGTAATGTGTGTAGTCTAAAGAAATAAGACTCCAAAGGCAAAATTGCCCAGGATCCCTCAGCCCGGGGCCTGATCCCCTTTAGAAGGGAAGAGAAGCAAAAGTAAGCACAGGGCACACAGTAGGTGTTCAGTAAACACCGCCCCACCTCTCTTCCCAAACCTTATTCTTCCACAGCTCACTGTCATTGGTCTCAAGAATGCAGCATGGTGTGTGATTGGCATCATTGTGGGCATGACTGATTCCCTTTCTGATTGGTGGGAAGTCTGAAGGGCAAGCTTGGAGCGACTCTATTCACTCCATCTCACTTCTTTTCCTGCTCACATTTCACCCAACAGGCGTTTGCTTTTTGAGCCGTCTGTTCCTGGAAAGCAGAGGAAAATAACAGATTGATGCATCGACTGTGTGTGGCCAAGTGATTTATTTTTAATGTGACTAAACAAGACACACACCTGCCTATGGGAACGTAATCACATTGAATCACCAGGGACTCAGATGGCTATTTAGGCAAGGATAGACAGACAACAGCGGAGAGGGGAGAGGAGAGAAGAAAGTGGGGATGGAGAGAACCCCACTAAAAATGATCATTTCAGCAGCATCAGTGAAACATCCTCAGTTAGGCCTCTCGTTTAGTTTTGCTGATGCCTGAAAATTCATCAGTAAATAACAGCGGCTTAAACAGACAGAAGTTTTATTTTTCTCTCATACAAAAGTCTGAGTTGAGCCCTAACTGGTTTGGCTCAGTGGATAGAGCGTCGGCCTGCGGACTGAAAGGTCCCAGGTTCGATCCCGGCCAAGGGCATGTACGTTGGTTGCGGGCACATCCCCGGTGGGAGGTGTGCAGGAGGCAGCTGATCATTGTTTCTCTCTCATCAATGTTTCTAACTCTCTATCCCTCTCCCTTCCTCTCTGTGAAAAATCAATAAAATATATATATTTTTTAAAAAGTCTGAGTTGGTAGAAAGCCCTGAGAAGAAGGGTGGCTCACGTCCACAAGGTCATCCAGGGGTCCAGGTTCTTTCTATGGTCATCCCACCATCCCAAAGGGTGCTGCCTTCATCACATGGTAGAAGCTGGCTCTCACCACAGCTGTTCTCCCGACAGCATTCTTCAGGGGGAAAGAGGAGGAGGCTAGCAGCCTCTTTAAGGGCGTTACAGAAGTTTCATAAAATACTTCCCATTGGCAGTTACATGTCCCGGGGCAGCAGCAAAGGAGCCTGGGAAATGTAACTCAAAATGTCCAGTGAAAATTTCAGGAGATCTATTATGAAAAGGAAGAAGAGAAACCATGGAGATTTCAGGGACAATTAAGAGTTTCTGGTACAAACAGGAATTATCAAAATTAAAAGTGCATATATCAGTTGACCCAGCAATCCTAGTTCTAAAAATCCATTCATACAACTGCATCAAGGCTATGTATAAGGGTAGTATACGTGGTTTTAAAATACGTTCACAGTTATTTGACAAACCCTCCTTTGAAAGAGCTGGACCTAGTGACTTGCTTCTAATGAATAGATTTGGCAGCAGTGACAATGTGTGGCTTCTGAGGTTACGTCATAAGAAGCACTGCTTCTCCTTTACTTTCTCTTGAGTGACCTACTCTGGGGGGAACCAGCCACCTTGTTGTGAGGACACTCAATTCGCTTGGTGGGGAGGCCCACTCAGGGAGGAACAAAGGTTCCCCACTATCCACAGGCTGCCAACACCCAGTCGCCAGCCCAGGAGGGAGTGGACCCTCCAGCCCTAGGTGCATCTCGGTGACTGTAGCCCAGCCCACAACTGGACTACAACCTCATAAAAAGCAGTGAGCCTGAAGCCACCCAGCCAGGCCGCTCCCAACTTGCTGACTGGCACAAACCATGAGAAATAATAAATATTTATTATAGTTTTACACCACCAAGTTTTGGAGTAATGTGTTAGGCAATAGATAACTAATACAAAAGTTATTGCTTCCTTGTTTGTAATAGCAAAAAAATTAGAAACACCAGAAGTGGCAGTGATGAGAGGTTAAATAAACCATGAGATTTCCACAGTTTGGGGCGTGCAGCTGCTAGAATGAGATAGGGCTGTGTGCAAAAGACCCATATGCTCTGTCACTGACAGCTCCCCAAAACACATAATTAAGTGAAAGTAGGAATTTGCAGAACACTTATGTTGTCCCAATTACATAAAAATACAGAAAAGTTATATATACATGTACATATATACACATCTGTAATAAAGCCATATTTGTATGTACCCAAATGTATCCTCTATAATAAAAGGTGAATATGCAAATAGACTGAATGGTGGAACAACTGAACAACTGAACACCTGAACAACCTGTCGCTATTATGTGTGCTGACCAGCAGGGGGCGCGTGAGGAACATGGCGGGCGTCGGCCGTGGTGGGTTGGTGGAGCAGGTGAGTGGGGGCACCAGACCAAGGCGGGGCGCCAGTCGCTGTCATCAGGGCGAGCCTCGGGTGATTACTGAAAATTCTTTGCTCCCACTCAGTGCTTGCACCTGCTGCCCACTCACTGCCTGAGCTGCTGCTTGCACTCACTGCCAGCACAAAGCCGGCCCTGATCGCCCCTCAGGGCTTCTCCACCTTCCCCTGCTCCTGAGGGGCGATTGGGGCAGCAGCTGCTGCTCACACCCACTGCTGGCACCAGCCCCAACTGCTCTGCCCGTCAGCTCTTGGGAGTGGCAGTGGTGAGAGCGGGGCTGCCAGCAGACAGGGACCCAGGGCCACAGTGGGAGGGGCTGGGTGGGGGCGGGGAGGATAGGCCGACAGTTCCTTTCAAGGTGCACAGATTAATGCACCGGGCCCCTAGTATATTCATATATGTGAGAACAGGATGAAATGGTGTGTAGGGAAGTGTTGGCAGGCATTCTACCTGGGAGGGGGAGGGGGAAGTTGCAGGAGGGTGGCCGGAAGTGCAATATGATGACATTTTGCTTCCTAATCTTGTGCATATGTTGTTTCAACCTCTCACTATGAAAATGTGTTTGTGTATTCCACTGTGTGATATCAAGGGAAGTCCTAAAAAGAGAAAGAGGCAGGCAGATAGAGGAGATAGAAGGAATGGAGGATGAGTGGGAGAGGCATTTGACAACCCATTGGTCATGACTACAGGCCCCTTATTTAAAAACAACAAGAAGGAATTGCCTCCCTGTGGCCTTGCATTTGCTCGGCCAGGCCAGCGGAGGTGCTGGCGCTGTTTGTGATGGAGAGGAGGGTGGTAACTACCGATTTGGTCCCGCCTCCCTGCCTTCTTCCTGCAGCCTCCTTCTGCCCCCTCCTCCTACCCTAGCGCTCCACTTGTGGGGTTTGGGGTAGAGAGGGGGTGCAGTGTTGGAGAGGGTGTCTGCACCCTAAGGGACAGGGCAGCAGGCCACACAGAGCTGCAGATGGCGTCAGGGGAGAGGAGGGAAGGGGGTCACAGTGGTGAGCCTGGGGCAGGGTGGGTGCCAGAGCGCTTTCGCTCGCCTGGGCGCTCTGCTAAGTGTGCCCCAGAGTCCGGGCAGACTCATAAAGGCCTAGGGAAGAATTGGGGTTCTGGGCACAAACGAGAGAATGGAGGAGGGGCCTCAGAAAGAGGGTGGGGCCCTGACTGGTTTGGCTCAGTGGATAGAGCGGCAGCCTGCGGACTCAAGGGTCCAGGATTCGATTCCGGTCAAGGGCATGTACCTTGGTTGCGGGCACATCCCCAGTAGGGGGTGTGCAGGAGGCAGCTGATTGATGTTTCTGACTCTCTATCCCTCTCCCTTCCTCTCTGTAGAAAATCAATAAAATATATTTGAGAAAAAAAAGAAAAAGAAAGAGGGTGGGGTTGGTTCACCACTACGAGGCAAGAAGTGGACTTCTTACTCTGAGATCGGGGCTTGGTCACCTGCTTGTCCCCACCCTGCCTGGGCTGACCTGAGGCACCTAGGCAGGCTGTGTCTAGGGAGAAACCAAGTACTCAGCTATTCTCTGCCTTCCTCTGGGCAGGCAGGGCCCGGATCTAGGCAGCTGGGCTTGTTTGCGCTTCCTGAACCAGCTTCCCTTGCACCTGAGATGGAACAAAGAGTAAGTCGGCTTGTTACTCTCCCCTTGCTACCCTGGCCTTAAGGATCCTAATTAAGCCCTTTAAAGCCTAATTAAGACCTTTAGAGGCTCTAAAGTCTAAACATTATAAAGTTTATGGGACCCACAATGGATATAATTTAAAATAAAAGCAGTACACCAATGGAACTTCACCTAAGAGCTCCTGAGAGGGACAGTGCACCCTGGGTCCTGGTCTAGAGCAGCGGTTCTCAACCTGTGGGTCGAGACCCCTTTGGGGGTCGAATGACCCTTTCATAGGGGTCGCCTAAGACCACCGGAAAACACATAATTACATATTGTTTTTGTGATTAATCACTATGCTTTAATTATGTTCGATTTGTAACAATGAAATTGGGGGTCACCACAACATGAGGAACTGTATTAAAGGGTGGAGGCATTAGGAAGGTTGAGAACCACTGGTCTAGAGAGTTTTAAAGGCTGGGCGTTTAGGGGAGGTCTTAGGGGAGGATCTCAACAGAAAATTCATCAGCTTTATGCTGATGTGCCAAAATGAGATTTATTCCCCTGACTTCATCCGTCCTTGGGTATGGTTGGCAAATGGCACTAATTGGATTTCTGCTATCTCCCTGAGTAGGGTGATTTAAGCTATTTATCCTCTCGTTGGGGAGGAGACGTGTAAACCATTTACTCTTAAGTGTCCTTGGTTAGGGAAGATAGGAGTTTGCTATTTACTAGATGGCTGTAAACTGCTTGGCCCTTTAACTATCTGTCTCAGTTTTCCTGTTCCACTCGGTCTGGCGTCCTAGCCTGTCTCAGTAACTCTCAATACACGTTGGTTTCCTTCTTGCTAAAATAGACTTGGTGTCCACCTACCTTCGCTGGAACCTAAAGGAAGCCAATTATCCTGCCCTTTCCCTGCGTGTCTATTGAACTCGGTGTGCCCATCATCGCCACAGAAATATCACTAACAGGCAATGCCAGCAGGATTAGATCTGCAAAGTGTTTAAAGTTTAGGAAGAAAGCTTTCTGCAAATGTCAACACTATCACTCAGCTCCCTGCAAACCAGAATTTTAATCAGCGGGACTGCCATTTCCAGCTCATTGAGCAAGGACATAAAAGTGTCCCCACGCAGTCAGTTCTCTAGAAGAAAAGCCACCAGAAGACAGAAAAGAGGTCATAACAATCACAGCTGCCTACTACGTGCAAGCTGTAGTACTTGGTGCTTCAGCTACCTTCTCACTGATCCTTAAAACACTGCTGTATGGAGAAACGGAGGCTCACGGATGCCACACAGCTACAACTGAGGCCATCTGGGGGCCTTCCCTTCAACCTCACATCAGAGTGGGAGGGACTTAGGAGTCTAGACACAGGAAAAGAGCATAGCTGTGCACCTCATACAGGGGTGAGGGGCTGGAGCTCCCACCTTTTCTTCTCCCTCTTCAGTTCCCCTCAGAGGCCAGGTGTGGGATGTAATGATTTTGGAAATTTTGAGCTGAAGGAGGAAAACTTTCTTTTTTCCCCTCTTCTTCTTCTTCTTCCTCCCCCCCCCCCCTCCTTTTTTTTTTTTTAAAGAGGGCACTGTTCACATGTTTGCTTATTGGGTTCCTGGCATAGCACCTGGTACACTTGATGGGATTTCCAAATGAAGTTACCAATGGAAATTGTTCACTGGGGACTTTCTGAAGAAATTGCTAATAGAGAGGGAGCAGCTTGTGCTGGGGGACTGGAAGTGTTGCTCCAGGTTGTCACAGGTGTGCAGAAGGGATTGCGGCCAGGCATGGCTGAAGCGTTACAGCAGGGTCACCTCTCAGACATGGCTCTGTACAGAAAGCATATTTGAGGAGGAGTCAAAACAAAAGTATAAGCCCAGGTGCAAAAGACAGTACCTGAGTTAGCCATCAGTCTGTCTCTGGGTGTAGATCTGAGACTTTCAATCGTGGACAGAGGCATGTCTGCAAGAGCCTAATTCCTGTTTCCTGGGCAGGGATGGATAGGCTGCGGGCAGCAAGCTCCTAATTTTGATCTCCAACATCCCTGAGATAGTATACCAGTAGCCTTTGGTTCTCAGCCCTGGCTGCTCACTAACACTATCTGGAGAGCTTTTAAATAAATACAAAAGCTCAGGACTCAGCCCAGATGGATTAAATTGGAATCTATGGGGCAGGAACCTGGGCCATGTGATTCTACTGTGCAGCTAAAGTTTAAAACCTCCGGTATAGCCTAGGTATCCAGTGATCACAAGAATCAGCTGGAGAACTCCTCCAAATAATTTGCCTAGGCTTCTCCCCTGTAGCTCTTTTTTTTTTCTAATATATTTTTATTGCTATATTAGGGAGTGGAGGGAGAGGGAAAGAGATAGACAGAAACTTCAATGATGAGAATCATTGATTGGCTGCCTCCTGCACGCCCCCTACTGGGGATGGAGCCCACAACTCAGGAATGCCCTGACTGGGAATCCAACCATGACCTTCTGGTTCATAGGTCGATGCTCAACCACGGAAACACACCTGCCTGGCTCCCCTGTAGCTCTTGATTCAGTGGACCTGACATGGGCCAGTGAATCTGTGCCTTTAAGGAGTTGCTTGATAGTGGTTATGATCCAATAAACTTGGGGACCCACAACTGTAATAAAATATATTCCCATATTCTCATCATTATATCAGCACTTCTGACATGTTATATTTTTATTTGTGTGTATGTTATTGTTTTGCATCCATCATTAGATTATAAGCTTCCAGGGGGAAGGAACTCAGTGTTTGTTGTTTACTGTAGTATTCTCAGCATGAAGAGGAGTGCAGGCAAATCATGGGGACTCCATGGATGTCTGTTGAATGAATAAATGTGTGTGTGTTTTTTTATTTTGTCACTTCTACCTTATAAACCAAGTCAAGCATAAAATGGAAACTTTGAAAGCAAATAGAAATACATACAATATTTTATTTCCCTTTCCTTTATAGATCTACAGTCCCATTGTTAGAAACATAAAGATGTATTTTATATGGAACTTGATTTCCTTCACTCAGTCATCAAGTTTGGATATTTGGACCCAGAGAAACCAGAAATGTTCTTGAGAAAAAACATTCAGAAATACTTAAGAGAGCCCTGGCTGGCGTGGCTCGGTTGGTTGGGCATTGTCCTGAGCACTGAAAGGTTGCCAGTTGGAGTCCCAGTCAGGGCACATGCCTGGGTTCAGGCTTGATCCCCAGTGGGGCGGGGAGGCGGGGCAGCTGATTGATGCTTCGCTCTCACATTGATGTTTCTCTCTCCCTCCCTCTTCCTTCCTATCTCTTTAAATATCTTTTTAAAGAAAATTTCAAGAGAAAAATCCCCTATTCCTAACCATTTTTTTGCCTGAAAATTTCTGCTTTATTGCAGAATTTATTTATTGTGTAACTACTGTTTTCCAGTAAGTGCCACTGGGCATTCAATGAAAAATAACATGCAGTCCTGCCCTCAGAGATATCGCAGTTAGTGGAAAGCTGGCCATGGAATACACAGTTACAGTACAGTGTGATAGCATGAGTCACCAAATCTAAGATGCCTTCTGCAGCAAGATGTACCATGTGTGCATGCCACTGAAAAAATGCTGCCAATTAAGGCGTGACAGGCCATGGACTGTAAGACCTATTCTACTTTCAGATGTGAAAATGTAGGCGGGAAATGTGCATTTAAGAATGGATAAAACGTGGAAGTGCTGAAGGGTAAGAACATTTAGCAGAATAAGCCAAAGGGTGGAGTGTGGAGGGTGGAGGGAGGAGGTAGAATATGTGTAGAGGGAGCCCTGTGTGCTGGGAGGCTGGAGCAAGGCTGGGGCGAGGGCCCCTGGGCTGGAAGGCGAGAGATGAGGCTGGAGAGGGCAGCAAGGGCCAGATCAGGACTGGCCTTCTAAACAGGTGACTTTTGCCCTAATTTAGTCGGTAGCACCTCCTCCTTTCCATCTCAGAAGTGCCTTGTTGGGCAACACTGTCTATGGTTGCCCTACTGCTAAGCCATTTTGAGGTGTGTGCTTTTTATTCTAACAGCAATGAGAACAATTCAAGGGTTTTAAGAGAGGAGAGTAAGTAAACATAGATTTGTTTGTCGGTCTGAGTGCTGGGGTGGGGGTGGGGGCTGTGGGGATTTCTTAATTAGATTTTTATGAGTTAATATGTTCATACAAGTCAACATTTGAAGACATAAAAGTGAAAATTCTTTCTTCCACCCCTGTCCTCCATGCACCCACCCACCCACCACTTTCCCTTCCTAGAAGAAAACCATATTACCAATTGCTTGTGTGCCCTTTCAGAGACAGTTAATGCTCATACAAACAGATCTTCCTGCCTTTCATATCTATTGTTTTCTCTCTAATCCTTTCCTTAATCCTATTTAATTTGGTGACGTCTTATTCCTCTCTCTCGCTGAGTTTTTAGCAGTATTTATTTTCCCTTTTCCTCCTCCCTCAGATTTCAGACTTTATATTAACAATGAAGTTTAGATAGTTGTCTTTTTTTCTTCCACTCCTTCCCTGAGCTCTGCCAGCCCACGATTCATTTCCTCCTATTGTTTCATGACCTCTCCCCTGATCTCTAATGTGTGTAGTTCTTTCCCGGAGTCAATTTCCTCACCGTGTTTTAAAATTTTTCTCGTTAGAATTTTCATCTGCTCCATGACAACATTTTTTGATGTGTCTTCTTCTTTGCCTGCTGCTTTCCCTCCTCCTTTGTTCTTGTCATTTCTTTGTATAGATTACTCATCATTGAAGCAGGTGATTTTTTTCCCCTTCCCCATGGACCTCCAGTATAAAAGTGGCTGAGGTTGTCTTCCAGGTAGGTTGTATCTTCCTTATGACCCAAGGTTAATACAAGTGCATTCAGCCTTGAATTCCCTCCCGCCAATGGGGAGGCTTTTCCAATGCAAAGTCTCTCCTCCCTGTTGCCACAGAGACAGAGCACTTCCTGCAAATATGGCTGGTGTGGGTAACGTCTCGCTTAGTCCTGGTCCACACCAGGACTCCTGCCACCAGCACATGCACCCACTTCCTCCTGTTGAAAACCAGGACCTTCTGTATTGCACCTCCAGGTACTGCACCTCCAGGTGTGCCCCTCACCTCGGGGTGAGTGTTTTTGGCTGTCCCCAAGACTCTTTGGCCTTGTGTCCTTACTCCACTTCCTCCTATCAATGCCTCTGCTGAAGATCCCTTGTTTGGGGCAACTCTCCCACCTATTTTGTGTTTTAGGTGTCTCCTGTCTTCACTAAAATGGAGTTTGTATACTTATTTTTCAACTTCTTTTTGGTGTTGGATTATTTCCAGTAAAAGAAGAGGGGATTGCTAACTGGACACCATCTTCAAATCAGAAGTTCTAACATTGGAAAGATCATGTCAGCTGTGGCATGGAGAGCAGGCCTGAGGCAGAGAGACCGGAGTTGGTAGACCCGTGAGGAGCTCCTCCTGCACTGCGGAGTTGGTGTTGGGGAGAAGTAGACCCAAGACAGGCTTAGAAGGTAGTGTTGCCCCTAGCCGGTTTGGCCCATGGACTAAGTAAGGTAGTGTTGATAACTTTTCCTGGCCGATTAGCTGTCTGAGTGGGGGTTGGGGACAGGGACCAGGAGGAGGTGAAATATTTCAGGGCTGGCTTCCGGGAGCTGCTTGTGATGTAATGTGGAGCTGGGCTTCCTCTTCTACTGCTTCCTGCTAAGTTCCAAGCCTAGGCTCTCTGGTAAGGGCTTGGGAGACTCCCAGTGGGCAATGAGCTTCCCACTGCTGCCCCAGAAGTTCCCCTGCAGATTTTTGGATGATGCTCCCACTGCCAGGAACGTCTGAGCAAACCTGAGGCAGTCACAGGTGAGTTCCTTGTCATCCCAAATTTCTGTCCTATTAACCAAGTATCCTGACGATGATACCTGAAAATAGGGCTTGCAAGATTCAAACAAAACAAAAAACTGGATATAGCCCTAGCCGGCTTGGCTCAGTGGATAGAGCGTTGGCCTGTGGACTCAAGGGTCCCGGGTTTGATTCCCGTGAAGGGCACATGCCCGGTTTGCGGGCTTGATCCCCAGTAGGGGGCATGTAGGAGACAGCTGATCAATGATTCTCTCTCATCATTGATGTTTCTGTCTTTCCCTCCCTCTCCCTTCCTGTCTGAAATCAATAAAAATACCTTTTTTTTAAAAAAACTGGATGTACCTGGAGGATATTATGCTAAGTGAAATAAGTCAGTCAGGGAAAGACAAATACCAGATGATTTCACTTATAAGTGGAATCTAAAGAACAATATAAACAAAACAAAAACAGATTCATAGATACAGAGAACAGACTGATGTAGCCAGAGAGGAGGGTGTTTGGGGGGGCTGGATGAAAGAGGTGAAGGGATGGAGAAGTGCAGATTGGTAGTTACAAAATAGTCCTGTGGATATAAAGTACTGCATAGGAATATAGTCAACAATAATAACTATGTAATAACTATGTATGGTGCCAGTTGGGTACTGGAAATATCAGGGGGATCATTTTGTAAAGTATAGGATTGTCTAACCACTATTTGTACACCTGAAACTAATAACAAATGACAATGACTATAAACGGTAATTGGGGAAAAAGAGACCTTTAGTTCCTTCAAAAAAAATAAATAAAATTATTAAATGCCTAAAGAAACCTGGTTACAATAAATGAAATTATTAAATGCCTAAAAACTGGGTACAAGTGCTCTTTAAAATTGTTGATATCCCAACATTTGCTGCCATGTCCTAACTAAAAAAACAGGTTCCTAACCTGGGGTGTGTGTGGTAGGTAAGGAGTCACCTGTTAAAGGTCATATAGTCACCCCCTGCCTCCAGAAAGGTTTTCTAGGCATTCTAAACTGCAAAATTAAACAGAGAACTTTGTCTTTCCCTAGAGGGGGGGAAAAAGCTGTCCTAGGCATTTCCTTTGTTGTTTTTTTTTCTTTTCCTTAATATACAATCAGGGTTCAAAGTTAGGAATTTGCTGGCCCAGGCCTGTCCACTCCTATCCAGTAACACACAGTCTGCCTGTGTCCAAGATGAAATGTCTTCCCTGGGGTCAGATAGATGGCTGTTGACACACTCACCCACGTAATGTGTCTTTTGCATCTAGTTTTAAATAGTTTTATCTTGGCTTCTCCTAGGAGCTGTTTTTGACCTGGTAATGTGGTTACTGCAGGTCTGGCCTCGATGCCTTCTGCACACAGCTTTAATAACCTGGAGTGGCATTTCCTGTCCAACGTAAGCTGTTCCCTATTAGCGATTTTTATGGAAAGTCTCCAGCAATTCCTAAACTAGTTATTAGGGCTCTTAGAGCCTTACTCTAGCAAGGATAATCCTGGGGTGTTTACTTCCTGCCCCTAAAAATCCCAGGCTGTGCTCTGTAGTGGAATGTTATACAATAATTTTAAATGGTGCTTACATAAGACAGGGTGTTTACGGCATTTTTTTAAAACTTGGGAGAATGCTTATCATATTGTGGGAAAGGCAGGATACAAAATTGTATAATTTCAAGTATATTAAAAAATATGTGTGATGAAGTAAAAAAAAAAACTTCTCACCCTGCCCCCTCACCCCTATTTCCTTTCCAAGCAATTAGAGCAATATGCTTTTTTGTCAAGTTAATGAAGGAGATCTTGTCATCTAACCTCGACAGAGAGGAGGTAAATGTTCTTTTGGGCTAATAAGGTCAGGGTGTTTGCTCACAGGAAATAGAGTTACAAGTATAGTAATAAGAAGAATATTAATTTCTTACGTGGGTCAAATATTATTTGTACGGTTGTGGAGGTTTTCTTGGAAGAAATTAGTCTTGGGGTAATGAGATATGCTTTATTTTAGATATACTGTTGGGTGAAGGAGCTCCAGTTTAAGTGGAGACCCCATCTTCCATCTCCCACTCCTGTACCCCAGAGAATAGTGCTCCCTCCCTAAATTCTATTCCCTCTCGAGCAGGAGCAGCTGGCAACAATGGAGAAAAGACATGGTCATTTTTTTATAGAAGTTTTTAAAAAATATATTTTCATTGACTTCAGAGAGAAAGGGAGAGGGAGAGAGAGAAACATCAATGATGAGAATCACTGATCCACCACCTCCTACACGCCCCCTATGGGGGATCAAGCCTGCAACCCGGGCATGTGCCCTGAACAGGAATGGAACTGTGACGTCCTGGTTCATAGGTTGACACTCAACCACTGAGCCACACCGGCCAGGCAAGACATGGTCATTGGAAGCCAGAGGCTGGGAATGTGGGAGGCACAGGAGTGAATTCAAGAGTTCCTCATTTATTTTAGGAAGCGAGGTCATTCCCAGAAGGGGGTGGGCTGGATTTCTGAGCAGAAAGACGTGAAGAGTCAGAGGCAACAGGAGGAGAGAAGAAAGGGAAAGAAATCCAGTGGGAGACCTTTTGGAGGTCCATGGAACATTACCTACTCCACGTGCCCAACCCCACCAAATGTGACTTCACTTCTGTAAGGCTTGGAGATGGTTTTCTGTTCTCATGTACAGAACTGACATCTTCCCTATGGTCCAGGGTCACTGCAGAGCAAGGCTGTCCCCCCTTCTTCCTGGTGGGATGGGCCAAGCAGCCCCTTCATTGAGAGCCACTGGGCAGGAACAGCGTTCACCCACTGGGGACACTTGGAGGTAGTAAGCTGGTCTCCTGACACCCCCTCTCTAGAAGAACCCAGAACTAAGCCTCTCACAGGAATTACAAATATATATGTATGAGAAAATAGTGGAAGAAAAATAGGCTAAAATGTTAATCATGGTTCTCTCCAGATATGGGTATATTTTCCTGCTTCTTTGTGCTTTTCTGAATTTGTCAAATTTTTAAATAATAATAGATATGTGCTATTTTATAGTGGGGGGGGGATGAAATAGTTGTTATTACCAAAAAATTGTCCATCTGCCCAAGGAGGCCTTAAGGCTGGAGGTTTCTTAGTAAGAGGTCAGAGGCAGATTTATGAGATGGGGACATCATGGTTATGGACAAGTCAGGCTGGAAGGGACCTTGGGAGGTCATCCAGTCCATCCCCTGGCCTCTCACAAAATACCTCAACAGAACACAATGTCTGAGCCTCCTTCCCCATGTCAAATACTGCCCCTTGCCTGCACACCCTTCCGCTGCCAGCAGAATCCCAAAGAGGTTAGATTTCATGCTAAGTGTTCTTATTGCTCTCATGGTTCCCGTGTTCTGCTAAATGGAAAATAGGGCACGGAAGGCTAAAAGGAAATTAGGGCATGATCCTGCAAAGCATTTGCTCTCAGGTGTCTCTATTTAAATACAGTTCCTCATGTTGTGACCCAACCATAAAATTATTTCCGTTGCTACTTCATAACTGTAATGTTGCTACTGTTATGAATCGTCATGTAAATATCTGATATGCAGGATGGTCTTAGGCAACCCCTGTGAAAGGGTTGTTCGACCGCCAAAGGGGTCGCGACCCACAGGTTGAGAACTACTGCTCTAGGACCTGCCTGTGGGCAGTGTCCTCTTAGAAGAGCCAGTCACCCAAGGGGGTAAGAACTCAAGCCGAGCCCCAGGGAGAGGAGACCCTCGGCGAAGAGGGAGGGGAGCTCATTCATCCAGGACTGACTGTGCAAGGAGAGCTGGTGGGTCTGCAGAGAAGCAGCTGTCTCCCTCTCTTCCTGTTTTCCTTCCTTCCTTTTCTCTCTAATGGTGTGAGTGGCTATGCCAGGAATATTGTACAGGATATAACACAACATTGAAAACTTGGCCCCTGGCTTCCAGGAGTTTACCACCGAAAGAGGAGGCGAGCCCAGCTGGGAGAATTAACTTCCCAGCTCAGGTGCTTGATTTCCATAAACTGTCCCTGTGCCCAAGACTGGGAGGAGGTGACAAATAAGAAATAAACATGGTGATGTGATAACCCTTTAGGTGGGGCTGGAAAAAGAGGTCAGCCATGATGCTTAGGTGGCACTACATGTAGAGAGTTCCAGGGATGGGGGGATGGCCATGCTTTGGAGCAACAGCACCACCCCTTCCTCCCATCCCATCCTCTCTTTCTTCCCTGAATAATGCTCCCCCCGCCCAGATGTCCATGTCTTAATCCCTGGAATTTGTGAATATGTCAGTTTACATGGCAAAAGGATTTTTGCCGATATGATTAAAGATTTTGCCATGGGGAGATTATCCTAGATTATTGGATGGGCCCGATGTAATCACAGGGTCCTTCTAAAAGGAATCAGGAGGCTCAGATAGAGAGAGAAGATGTGAGGATAGAAATCGAAGCCAGAGCCGCGGAGAGAAGATGCTGTGCTGCTGGTGTTGAAGACCTGGGACAGGGCCCCGAGCCAAGGTGATCCCTCAGAGCTGGAAAAGGCAAGGAAATAGATTCCCCCAGAGCATCCAGGAGGAACGCGGTCCTTCCAGCTCATTCATAGACTCCCCACCTCCTGAACTGTAGACAATAGCCATGACCTGTTTCAAGTTTGTGGTACTCTGTTACGGCAGCAAAAGAAAATTAATACAGCCCTCTTCCCTCCCTGTGATCCTTAGGAGGCAACGGTTTGCGTTACCGCTGGAAACAAGAAATGCCGGAGACAAAATGGCGGCAGTATGGACTGACGTGTCCCAAGCCTTGTCTGGAGCAGATAGGGTGAGCAGCTGAAACGAGTAACATCCAGCCCGAATTGGCAAAGGAGACTCAGCTGGGAGACGGTTTGCAGCCGGGAAGGGCAGAGGACCCCTGGAGAAAGGTAAAGTCAAGGCTCTGGGAAGGATAATCTGCCAGACCTCTGAGCCCTGAGGGTCAGAGGGAATCCGCACGGCACCGGCTTGAGCTGTGTCCCTTGGGAGAGGCACAGTGTCTACTGTGGAAAGAAGGTCCGCAGAACTGCTGGTCCGCAGGGGATTCTAGATCTGGGTCCACGGTCAGTAAAGGCTGAAGAGTGCCGGCAGGAGAGGAGCGCGCACAGGCGCAGCCTCTCCGGCCTCTGTGGCTTGTGCCTTTCTTCATTGAGCCTACTTCATAGGACCTTTCGGATACAGACACTTACCCGTGGCTGGGGTGTGGGAGAAGGTGCGGAATTGTGGAATCTGGGGAGAGGGGGGTCCAGGAGAAGTGGCAGCGGTTTGGTGCTGAGTCATGCCTGAGCCTGGGACCTGGGCAGCCATTTTGTCCTGAAGAGATAGCCCCTCCCTCCAGTATCCAGGCAACTCATACAGCCACACACAGAGTCCACCCTGAATGGTACAAAGAATTAAAAAAAAACACACCTAAATAGTCCCTGAGAGTCCAAAGGCACTGGCCTAAAGAGAGACTTTCAGTCTTAGCAACTGGAACCTGAGAAACACTACAGTACAGAAGACTGGGATCTTAAGCCAGCCAAAGGAACACTTCACTTTTTCATTTTTATTTTTTTATTATTATTTTGTTATCTCTTTTTTTTCCTTCATTTTTCTTTGTTTTCCTGTTTGTTTGTTTTTTGTTGCTTTATTTTCTATTTCTTTTCACATTATTTTTCAATCACTCTATTTTATTTTACTTTTATTTGCTATTTTTATACCATTTTTGAAATCAAATTTTTTGTAAATTTTAAACGTAAATGGACTAAATGCTCCAATTAAAAGACATCGAGTGGCTGAATGGATAAAAAAGCATGACCCATATATATGCTGTCTATAAGAGACCCACCTCAGAATAAGGGACTCACACAGACTGAAAGTGAAGGTATGGAAAAATATCTTTCAGGCAAATGGAAATGAAAAAAAAAAGCTGGGGTAGCAATACTTGTATCAGACAAAATAGACCTCAAAGTGAAGGCCATTAACAAGAGATAAGGAAGGCCACTTCATAATACTAAAGGGATCGATACAACAAGAGCATATAACCCTGATAAACATATATGCACCCAATGCAGGAGCACCCAAATACATAAAACAAACTCCTGGAAGATATCAAGGGAGAGATCAACAACAATACAATGATAGTAGGGGACTTTAATACACCACTGACATCACTGGATAAATCCTCTAGACAAAAAATCAGCAAAGAAACATCAATCCTAAATGACTCACTAGATCAGATGGATCTAATTGACATCTTCAGAACATTTCACCCCAAAGCCGCAGAATATATGTTCTTCTCAAGCGCACATGGGACATTCTCAAAAATAGACCACATATTGGGTCACAAGCAAAGTCTTCCCAAATTCAAGAAGATTGAAATCATATTAAGCATTTTCTCAGACCACAATGGCATAATATTAGAAATAAACTACAATAAAAACAATCCAAAAAATTCAAACACTTGGAAGCTGAGAAGCATGCTATTAAACAATGATTGGGTTACCAAAAGAGATCAAAGAAGAAATTTAAAACACCCTGGAAACTAATGACAATAAAAACACAACAATCCAAAATCTATGGGACACAATGAAAGCAGTCCTGAGAGGAAAGTTTAGAGCTCTACAGGCCTACCTCAAAAAAACAAGAAAAAATGGTAATAAATCACCTAACTCTACAACTCAAAGAATTAGAAAGAGAGCAACAAGAAAAGCCTACAGGATCCAGAAGGAAGGAGATAATAAAGATCAGAACAGAAATGAATGACATAGAGACCAAAAAAACAATACAGAAGATCAATGAAACAAACAGCTGGTTCTTTGAAAGGATAAACAAGATTGATGAACCTCTAGCCAGGCTCACCAAGAAGCAAAGAGAGAGGACCCAAATAAACAAAATCAGAAATGAAAGAGGCGAAATAACAACAGACCCCACAGAAATACAAAGGATTGTTAAAAAATACTTTGGACAAATCTATTCTAACAAACTAGAAAACCTGGAGGAAATGACATATTCCTAGAAAAATACAACCTTCCAAAACTCAATCAGGAAGATTCTAAAAATCTCAATAGGCCAATAACTATGGAAGAAATTGAAGCAGTCATCAAAAAGCTTCCAGCAAACAAAAGCCTGGGGCCAGATGGTTTTACAGGGGAGTTTTACCAAACATTCAAGGAAGAACTAAAATCTATCCTCCTCAGACTATTCCAAAAAATTCAAGAGGAAGGAACACTTCCAAGCATATTCTGTGAAGCCAGCATCACCCTAATACCAAAAGCAGATAAAGACAACACAATGAAAGAGAATTACAGGCCAATATACCTCATGAACATAGATGCCAAAATCCTCAACAAAATTCTAGCAAATCAGATCCAGCAGGACATCAGAAAGAGCACACACCATGACCATGTAGGATTTATCCTGGGGATGCAAGGATGGTACAATATCCGCAAATAAATAAACGTGATATATCACATAAACAAATTGAAAGAAAAAAACCACATAGTCATATCAATTGATGCAGAAAAAGCATTTGATAAAATCCAACACCCTTTCTTGATAAAAACTCTCAGCAAGGTGGGAATAGAAGGATCATACCTCAACATAATAAAAGCCATATATGACAAACCCACAGCCAACATCATACTCAATGGGCAAAAACTAACACCATTTCCCCTAAGAACAGGAACAAGGCAGGGATGCCCACTCTCACCGCTCCTGTTCGACATAGTACTGGAAGTACTAGCCATTGCAATTAGACAAGAAGAAGAAATAAAAGGCATCCAAATTGGAAAAGAAGAAGTGAAACTGTCCTTATTCGCAGATGACATGATACTGTACATAGAAAACCCTAAAGACTCTATCAAAAAATTATTAGACTTAATAAATGAATTCGGCAATGTAGCAGGATACAAAATTAATGCCAAGAAATCTATGGCATTTCTATACACCAATAATGAACTTACAGAGAGACTAAAAAAGCAATTCCATTTACCATCACACCAAAAAAATTAAGATACCTAGGAATAAACTTGACTAAGGAGGTAAAAGACCTATATGCAGAAAACTACAGGACACTTAAAAAGGAGATAGAGGAAGACATAAATAGATGGAAGAACATACCGTGTTCATGGGATTGGTGGAATCAACATCATCAAGATGTCCATACTACCCAAAGCAATCTATAGATTCAATGTACTCCCCATTAAAATACCAACGGCATATTTCACAGACCTAGAACAAACTTTCCAAAAATTCATCTGGAATAAAAAAAGACCCCGAATAGCTGCAGCAATCCTGAGAAAGAAGAACAAAGTAGGTAGGATCTCAATACCAGATATCAAGCTGTATTACAAAGCCACTGTTCTCAAAACAGCCTGGTACTGGCACAAGAACAGACATATAGATCAATGGAATAGAATAGAGAACCCAGAAATCTACCCAAACCACTATGCTCAATTAATATTTGACAAAGGAGGCATGAACATACAATGAAGTCCAGACGGCCTCTTCAATAAATGGTGTTGAGAAAATTGGACAGATACATGCAAGAAAATGAAACTAGACCACCAACTTACACCATACATAAAAATAAACTCAAAATGGATAAAGGACTTAAACTTAAGGTGGGAAACCATAAAAATACTAGAGGAATCCACAGGCAGCAAAATCGCAAACATATGCCGAAGGAATTTCTTCACTGATACTGCTCCTAGGGCAATGGAAACTAAAGAGAAAATAAACAAATGGGACTACATCAAAATAAAAAGCTTTTGCACAGCAAAGGAAACCATCAACAAAACAACAAGAAAGCCCACTGCATGGGAGAACATATTTACAAATGTTATCACCGATAAGGGTTTAATCTCCAACATTTACAGGGAACTCATACAACTTAACAAAAGGAAGATAAACAACCCAATCAAAAAATGAGCAACGGACCTAAATAGATACTTTCGAAAGAAGACAGAAGAAAGGCCAAAAGACATATGAAAACATGTTCAAAGTCACTAATCATCCGAGAGATGCAAATCAAAACAACAATGTGGTAGCATCTCACACCTGTCAGAATGGCTATCATCAACAAATCAACAAATGACAAGTGCTGGCGAGGATGTGGAGAAAAAGGAACCCTCATGCATTGCTGGTGGGAATGCAGACTGGTGCAGCCACTGTGGAAGACAGTATGGAGTTTCCTGAAAAAACTAAAAATGGAACTCCCCATTTGACCCAGTGATCCCACTTCTAGGAATATATCCCAAGAAATCAGAAACACCAATCAGAAAGGATATATGCACCCCTATGTTCATAGCAGCACAATTCACCATAGCTAAGATTTGGAAACAGCCTAATTGCCCATCAATAGATGAGTGGATTAAAAACCTGTGGTACATCGACACAATGGAATACTCCATGGCAGTAAAAAAGGAGTTCTTACCATTTGCAACAGCATGGATGGAACTGGAGAGCATTATGCTAAGTGAAATAAGCCAGTCAGAGAAAGATAAATATCACATGATCTCACTCATTTGTGGAAGATAATGAACAACATAAACTGATGAACAAAAACAGATCCAGAGATAGAGAAGCATCAATCAGACCGTCAAACCTCAGAGGGAAGGTAGGGGAGGGTGGGGGTAAGGGGGAGAGATCAACCAAAGGACTTATATGCAAGCATATAGGCCTAACCAATGGACACAGACAACAGGGGGTGAGGGCATGAGTGGGGGGGATGGGGGGTAATGTGGGGATAAGGACACATATGTAATAACTTAATCAATAAAAAAATTTTAAAAAAAGAAACAAGAAATGCCAACATTTATTTGAGTTAAGCAGTGAAAATCAGGGGAAACATCTTTATAGTGAAGTATGGTAGCAGTCATCTCAGATAGAAACTATAGTTTAACTTCAATCCTGCTGTTTGGCTTCTGTACTTATTTGCTTTGTTTAACAATAGAAAAGTTGCTTTGATTTTCTGAATTGTATAAATCATCCCATTCGATTGAATGCCTTATTGATTGTAATGTGAATATCCCATTGACTGTGATCTTACTGGTTTTAAAAAGCAAATTCCTCTGTACCTGGGAACCAGGACAGCACAATTATCCCAAGAACTGAGGGTTCCAGATAATGAGTTTCTGTCAACTCAGTGGTCCAAAGACCCAAAACTATAATTAATCTTTGTAGATAACTAATCGGCTCAATCTTGCTTCTGTAACTGCTTTGTGCAAACCAGGGTCCTCATTCCAAACCCTGGGATATAATCAATACCTTTGTGATTTTTGCCCATATAAATCTGGTGTTGCGGCCATCTTATCACTGCGAGATTTGGGAGAGCGAAATGCCCCCTCGTAGTCCCGGATTTGCAATAAATATGACTCCTTAATTCGACTTCTTGAGGCGTCCTTCTGTGATTCGCGGGGTACATTACAACAATAGCACATAAAGTTGACCAAGAACTAATTTCTTTAATTTACAAAGTGTTTAATAAGAAAAAGACCCAAACCAGATTTTTTCAATGAGCAAAGACTATGAACAGTGTGTGTGTTCAGGAAATAAAGAGTGGATGGCTTTGTGCTGAAGAGGAAAGACCCTGTCAGATATGTCACTGAGTGAGAAAAATCAAACCACAGAACATCTAGGGGGAATCGAATGACCCCATTTGTGTTAAAAAACAAAATAGAGTCACACATACAGAGTGATACGTATTTCTTCTTCCTGGAAGGGATTTCTTGTGAGAAAATGTTAGCAGAGATTGTCTTTAGGAGAGGACTAGAAGGGAATGGCATTTAATTTAAAGAATGTTTCTGCTATTTGAATTTTCTAAACTTATACTTTGAATTTTTTCCAGTTTTATTGAGCTATAATTGACATATGACACTGCCTTGGTTTTAACTGTATAACATGACGTGATAGCTGTATACAGTGCAAAATGATGACCACCATAAGTGTAATTAATAGATTTTTTTTAAAAATGTCAACAAAGGCTAATCTGACCAGGGAGATTATGACTTATTTTTTGTTTTTCTTCTTGGTACCTTTCTGTATTTAAAAAAAATAAAAGAAATTTAGCCAGCATAACAAAAGGTGGACCACATAGGGACAAATCTGGCTGATAATCTATTGAGGTTTACGTGTATTATCTTCTCGCCAACAGGAAGCACTGGGCTGTTCTGTAAGGTTTACTACTCAGGGGAGCTAGAGCCAAAAGAAATGCAATAAACGGCCAGTCCCCTGGGCTCCTGGCGTCTGTGACTGAGTCACCACGGCCCTAAGCTCTAAACATGGTTGTGTCGTCAGCCTGGCGCCTCTGGGGCTATGGGGAGAACAGATTTGCATTCAGGTCCCAGTTGTGCCGCTCATTATCCTTGACAAGTCTGGGGTCTTCTCTGGGCCTTTGTCTCTTCATCTGTGAAAACAGTGATGGTGAGGATGCTTGTTTTCGGGTTACTGTGAGGCTTAAATAAGATAATCCTTGTGAGGTGCACAGGCGGCATGGAGACTGGCCCAGGCAGGAGCACAACGAACCCGGGTTTTCTTCTCCTTCCTTACCTTTCTTTCCAATCCTGTCAAGGGCAAAGGAGGCCCTTGTTCCACTGAAGGGAGAGGTAAGAGCAGGTCCTTGTCTGTAAGAGTACAGAGACCTCATAGAGAAAGCCTAAGTCGCGCAGACACATATCTACTTTCACATTTGTGTGGCTGCCACCAGTGTGCCGTCTCTGCCAAGTCACAGAAGGTTAATAAAGTTTGTGAGCCTTTTACAGCCAAGCAGGCACATTTTGCCTCCTCCCCGATACACATTTTAGTGTCACTGCAGCAGCTGAAATCCTAGGTGTCGTTAGCCCACATGCCCACCACCCGTGACCCGGGGAGGGGAGGAACCAGCCCACTTTGTCCCCAGAGCCCCTGCTGCGATGTGCTAGTTTTCAGGTGAATTCAAACAAGAAATGGAGCAATTCCATTTTTAGCTGCTCCAGGTGGTAACTGGGGCTAACTGTACTGAGCTTAAAGGAAAAGCCAAACCCTTGCAATCCTGAGGCCCGGAGATTTGAAGGGCCTTTAGGAACCCTCTGCTCGAATGGTTGCCTCACACCAGGAGCCTCTCTGCAGCCGCTGTGCCTGGTGGGGGGCGGGCACCCCTCGGCCTACTGAGAACGGCATGAGGAGGGGACACATGCCCAAGGCCAGCACAGGTGGTTTGAGGCACCTCCTGCTCTCCCCGGCCCCCAGAAATGTTGGCTCTCCTCTCCAAGAAGAATCCTCTTATTCTTTTCTCTTGAATTCATTTGTTTGTTTATTCTGCACATTTTTGTGGAAGTTGTTAAACACCAGGCGCTGTCCTGGGCTCTGGTCAGTGCATCCGTGAAGATATAGGCCCTGCCCTCAGCACAAGGCCACTCAGCTGGCCAAGGCAGCAGTGGGGAGGTCCCTCAGCTGAGGGAGTGGGCCTCGGCTGAAATAGACACCATTGGTCCCCCAGTACCTCCTGAACACCTAACACACTGGCAGTGAGGCACAGAGGTAAATGGATTCTGAGAAATGTATGGCCTGGTGCTTGATTACATTTAGGGGAGGGGGGAGGGGGAAGGGGTCAAGGATGAGCAGGTTTCTGGCTCAGTGGTGGTGGTGAGAACACATAGGAAAGCAGCTTTGGAGCCGTGTGGTTGGGGGAGTGAGGCTGAGTTGGGTGTTGGATATGTGGTGTTTCAGGCCCCAGTGGCACCTCTAAGGGCACAGGTTTCATGGCACAGGAGTGACATCTAGACTGCGGTGTGGATTCAGGGGTCATCAATGTGGATTCAGGGGTCATCAACAGATGGGTGGTCAGGGAAGGCAGAAGAGGGTGAGTCAACTCAGGAGAGAGAAGCCCGACAAGAGGAGGAGCCCCAATGTCTAAGAGGAGTGGTCATAGAAGGTAAGGAGGACACACGGAGAAGGTGATGCCATGGTGGCCCCATGTCCATACCCACTTTTTGAGAGCACTTTTCTTTGGGACGCCATCCTTTCTTCTTTGTCTTTCCTGCGGTCGAGTGTGGTTTGGATTGGAAGCAAGGAGACCTGGGTGTGAGTGAGGGAGGCCATCCTGGGAAAGAGAAACTCTTCCACCAGAAGAGAGACTCCCGCTTGGCTTGGAGAGAGGAGGGTAAGGATGTGAAGGCAGGCACTGATGCAGCCATTTATGTGGGAGGGGAAAGCCTGGAGCCACTGCGGGAGCTCTAAGGGAGGCCCGGGGATGACGCCTAAACAGTGGATGGCAGGACAGAGAAACCAGGTTGTGGATAACATTGTTTGAGCCACAAGATCAAGCCTCGCCTGAAGCTCCATCTACCCCTGGGCTTTTCAGTTACGCAAGTCAGTAACGCCCCTTTACTGTGTAAGTCAGTGGGAGCAGAGATGGCATTTGTTTGCTTTGCTGCCTGCAATACCGAGCCCTAAGTAATGCACAGGCCGAGAAACAGACCCCGTGGGCTCAGTCGGTGGAACATGGGATCGAGAGGAGAGGTGTCAGCGTTACAGAAACTTCTACATTGAATCACTGTGACCTGCAGCCACATCGCAGATTTTCTATTTTCTGTTTTCCCCTCCTGCTGTATCGCTTCCCTGGCAGTGTAATTAACATGATTCTAATGTTGCTTACTCACTAAAAATGAGATGTTGTTGGAAAATAGATCAGACTCCTGGTCTCCTTATGTGGCTTGACCAGATACTAACGTCTGTCCTCATTAAACAGGGTCAATGACATGTAATAGCACGTCCTTGAGTTTCTCCCCACTCAGATCCATCTTCCACACTGTGGCAGGGCGGGCTCTGTAAAAACACACACTCCTGCTTAAAAAACACTTCCCGTCGGTTGCCGGAGCAAATCGCTTTGCATGGCACATGTGATGACATACATATTCTAGATCCTAAGTGACTTCCCTAGCTTGAGCCCGGCACTGCACTCACTGTGTGTAATCAAACTATTAGGATGTGCCTTGCACCCCCACCCCCCTGGGCCTTTGTTCTCACTTTCCCTGAACTTGGAGAGGTGATAAGTAACAATAGCTAATGTTTACTGGGCACTGCCAGGCACTGTACTAAAGGCTGCACGTGGATTATCTCGTTTAATCCTCACAACTTCCCAATAGTATTATCCTCACCCAGCTCCTCACAGTGTTCAGAAGCCAGGAAAGAGTTTGTTTATTTGTTTTTTGTTTTTGTTTTTTAGCAGGAAAGAGTTTGAATAACAAGTGGGGAGAAATACGTGAGGAACTGGGGGTGGCCGTGAGGGTGGGAAACGCCATCTCGGTTGACATTGGGGCTCCTCCCCATTCAAGCAAGTCTCAGGGCCCTACAGAATCCACATCATTCAGGCTAGGTCCTCTGTCTACATGTTACCCTCAAAGCCACACGTAACAGCTATGCCCATATTTCCTAGATCCCAAACACTGGAGCCTCTAGTGTCTGTGCCAATCATACACCTGAGTGTGTGTACGTGTGTGTGTGTGTGTGTGTGTGTGTGTGTGTGTGACTATTTGTATCTTTGCCAAGGTTGGCAGTCTGTGTGACAAGTGGGGTCCTCGATGGCCACTTCCCTCCAAGGTCCCATCAGGGCATGGTCCCCACCCCCAAGCCTGCCCTTTTTTTGGTTGGAAGACACTCCCCAATTCTCTCCTCCAGCTGCTTCTATCTTGCTCCATCCAAGCACTCCCTCTCTCAGACAATGCAGCATAATTCCCCTGAAAATGTGTTTTTCACAAAACAAAAGTCAGGAAGGGGAGGGTGTCTTCTGGGTGCTTGGCAACAAACTGCAGCCTGTAGCTCCCAGCTCACCAGGCAGCACAAAGGCCTCTGGGAACAGAACGCTAGGCTGCCACCCGTGCTGGGGGAGTGTCTGTGGCAGGAAGAGCAAACGCAAGTGAATGATTCCACCCCCCCACACCCTCTTCCCTTTGTAATTACATATTCACTTGGTTAATGACTGTCTCCTGGGTTCACCACTTGAGCATATGCTGCATGAAGGCAGGATTTTTGCATCTGTTTTGTTCACTTTGGCCCTAGCATAGGGCCTGCTGGAAGAAATTGCAAACCTCTTAGCATGGTACGTGTGATCACATACATGTTCTAGAAATGTATGGAAGGAAGGAAGGAAGGAAGGAAGGAAGGAAGGAAGGAAGGAAGGAAGGAAGGAAGGAAGAAGGAAGGGAAGGAGGGAGGGCTCCTCTGTCTGTGCCCCTGAGGACAGGCCCATCAGCAGCCTATTTCACACAGCAGAGGGACACCCCAAGCTGTAGGAACCTCTGCACGGAAGGGGACAGCTCCCCAGCCCCCTCCCTTAGCCCTGCTCATCTTTTGTTCCCAGAACCCCTTTCAGTGGCACACCCCTTGACTCCCATCCTGGCCAGAAAATGCAGCTGGCAAATTTCAAAGCCTGTCTGTTGGGGGGGCGGGCGAGGGCGGTGTCCCTGGGCCAAGGCTGGAGCAGGGGCAGGGCTAGTTCACAGTTTGAATCCTGATGTTTACTTTCTTTCTTTCTACCCTCAGTTGCTCTCTTTGAAGAACAGCCTCAGGGTTCATGCTGCAACATCAAACAGGGAGGGGGTGGGGTGGGGTGGGGTTGGGGTGGGGGGAAGATGCATCTCCCCTTAGCAGTGGGAGCCTAAAGCAACTTAAGTCCCTGGGGGTGCATGGCACACAGAATTCTGCACTGAGCCCGGAGCTCAACAAGGGGGTGGGGGCTTCCCAGATGGTCTGAGAGCAGCAGACAGACACACAGGCCACAGGCACAGACACAAATACTGCCGTGCAAATGTGCCTGGGAGCACAGAACCTCTCATATGCACAGGTGCATACATGGCTCCAACGTGCATCTAGGCAGCAGCCTCACACACATGTAAGCATAGGCATGTGTGCACACAACATGTATGTAGATAGTCACATACCTACACATACAAATACACAGAGACATACCTAGAGGTTCCTGGCAAGGAACATATTTTTGTCCTCAGCTTCCTGCCAATGAGAATCTACTGATTCCATCTCTGAAATCCCTCCTAATTGTCCCCCTTCCCAACCCCTGATACGGCCTGAGCCCCTTTAATCCCCAGCTGGACCACGGGACAGTAGCAATAGTCTCCTGGCTGGATCCTGTTCCTATTGGGGCCCACTCTTCTGTCCATCCAACTCACAAGAGCAGGGGTCATCGGGGTATCAGGGAACTCTGACTGCATCATTCCCAACTTCAAACCCTTCAGAGACCTCCCCTTTCCTACAGGATGAAGTTCCAATCACTTGGCTTCATATAAGGCCCTTTGTAGCCTGGCTTCAGCTCACGATCTGGCATCAGCCCCTGACATGGAGCCCTGGGCACCCAGTGCTCCAGCTGAGGGCCTCCTGGAGGAAGATGCCCTGCCCCACACCTCATGCTTTTGCTCACCCCGGGCTCAGCATGTGAAATTCCCTTCTCTCCACTTCTGTCATTTCCTGCGCTCAAGTAGCCGCTCAGCCAACATGGCCCCACTTTACCCTGACACTCAAGGCATTGCCATTGGCCTGTCCCATAGCCCTCACTGTCCTTTCTTTGGCCCTCACCAGTATCATCGTCAACTGAGTGCACAACCTTCTACTGACTCTAAGCATGTCTAATACAGAGCTCAACACATACCAGGTGCTCAACTGAGCTCTGAGTGTGAGTGCATAAATGAATCCGTCTGTAAGATAATTGGATCACGCTAGGTGATCTTTCCTGGAATGCGTTTTAACTTCTCTGCACTCAGCCTTCACAGGGGTAAGAGGGTGCGCTGCTACTTCCTGGCAGAGTTTATGGTATGACTATAGGGATGTATCTGAAGAACTTAGCTGGTTGGCTAACACATGGAGGGTGCTATATTGGCCTCCCTGGAAACAGCATCCCAAGCTTTCTTTGGGGACCACTCCCTATTTCATTGGCTATTGGACTGTCAGTCACAGCCTCATGACGATCGTAATTGCTATATTTACTTCTAGTTCCATTAAGGTCATCCAGTAAGGTTTTCTCATCTCTGTCCCCCTCACCACCTATCTAGTTCAGTGCTGGGCTCTCAGAACTGATGCACTAAAGGTTTGTTGTTAGATTGATTGACTCCATAGCTCCTGAAGGCTGGTTTCCAGTCTGCAAATTCTAAGCTGAGTAATGTTCTCCCCTCAGCCTCCCCTGAGACTGGAAGCTGAGAGCTGCACAGAGTTATTCTTCTTCCTGTCTCCCCAGGCTCAACAGCTGCTCTGTTTGGAGTTCTGTGAACCAAGCTGAGATAGGGCCTGGGGAGACAAGAACAGCTGGGCCTTTCTGCTCCAAAAGGTAGTCAGTACAGCCAGCCCCCCAGCAGCTGCAGGCACCCTCCGGATGTTGCACATGTGGCTGGGGTTCCCATAGCAACCTCTGTGGGATCTGCTGTCTCTCCTTCACTACAGCTCCTCCTGGACTGTGTGAGAGGGTAGGACTAGGATGGGAAGGGCGAGGGCAGGACTGCCAGGCACGTTCATATGCAGACACTTCAAGTCTCTTTAATATTCACAACAACCCGAAGAAGAATATGCTATTATTGTCCTCATTTTCCTGACAAGGAAGTTGAGGTCCAAAAACATGGGTTTCTAGCCCAAGTTCATCCACTAACAAATAAGCACACTTATCTGCAACCCTATCAGTTGGTACTGTGGGTCAGCCAGCTGCAAGCAATGAAAACCAACCCTATCTTCCTAGCCAAGAGAGAATGTACCGAGGGACTGAGGCTCCAGAAGGAAAGGAAAAGTGAGACGTGCGACAAGCAGAGCAGCTGCGAGGGTCTGGGTGGCAGGAATGAATGGACAATCATCAGAATGAATGAACTTTGGGTTTTAAATCTTTTTGTCTCTCCATTTAGGACTCGGGTTCGAGGGCCTGGGCCCAGTGCCAACTGCTGAGTGGGAGAAGGCAGAGGCTGTGATTGACAGTTCTACCAAGCCTATATCCAATGGGATAGGGAGTGGTTTGCAAGGAAAACGTGAGAAGCTCTTTCCAGAAGAAATGGGAATGAATGCCAGGCAGGTAAAAGCCGAGCTCACCTGGCTGCACCATGCTGTGATGGGACACAGGGCGGGAAAGTTCCTGGGAAGGAAATGTAAGAAGCATGAACAGGGGGTGCTACCTAGAGGAGCTTGAGCCAACTCAAATGGCCATTAGAGGGTGGACATCCAGAAGAAGGAAGCTGTAAGTTGGCAGTCTTCATTTTCATGGGAACAAAATGCACCCGCATCTCAATGGTATCATATTATCTACCCTCTTACCTGACCTTCCACACCTCAATACACACACACACACACACACACACACACACTGCCTTCCTTTTCAGCTTTTTTTAAATGCAATATTTAATTCTCAGGATCATAGAGAATTATTCATTATTAGTCTTAGTTAGTAGAAAGAACCCTAAATTTTATCTGATTTATTTATTATGTTCATTGTTTATTCCCTGCCTCTTCTGTCCCCTGTAGATTGTAAGATCCGGAGGGCAAAGAGTTTTCTCTTGTGTGTTCACGGGTGTATCTCCAGTACCTAAAAACCATATGGCATGTAGTAGATGCTTAATAAATATTTGCTGAATAAGTGAGGATGTACCAAGTACTCCAATAGGCCTTTGGGGTACAACAGTGAGCTAAAAGAATAACCCTGATCTTGTGGAGCCTGCTGTCTCTCCTTCACCACAGCTCCTCCGGGACTTGTGTGAGAGGTTAGGACTAGGATGGGAAGGGAGAGAGCAGGACTGCCAGGCACAGTCAAATAGCCTAGAGAGACAGAAACACCACAACAATATATAGCAGAGGAACAAAACTACAATAATGAAAAAAATGTGACATATGTTTTGAAAAAAATAAACAAGTATTTTAAAAAAGGACTAAGAAGATATAAAGTGACTTCGATATGGCAGTCGCAGTAGGACAAAAGACCTCTCTCAAGCAATATTTAAATGGAGACCGGAAGGATGGATGAGAAGGGACTGTCCATGAAAAGTGTGAGGGCAGATTCTTCCCAGCAGAGGAAAGAGCATGTGCAAAGGTCCTGGAGGAGCTTGCGATGTTTGGGAACTGGAATGAAAAGACCAGTGTAGCTGGAGCTTAGTAAGCAATGGCTAGAGAGACACAGGTTGAGGAGGAAGAGTGTGCCAGGCGCCAGGCCACTTGGGGCCTTGTAGGCCATCACATAGGGCTTGGATTGCATTCTGGGTAAATTGGGAAGCTGTTAAAGGGTTTTTTTAATTATTATTTTCTTGGGGTGACATTATATAAGTTAGTAACATTGTATAAGTTTCAAGTGTGCAATTCTATAGTCCGTCATCTGTATATTGCTTTGTGTGCTCACCATCCAAAATCTAGTCTCCCAAGGTTTTTAACATTAGTGCTTGGCCCCCATTTATGATGCAAGCTGATCACTTTGGCTGGAGAACACACTAAATCAGGGAGCAGGGGCCCATCCACAAGTGACTATGGCAGCCCAGACTGGGGCTAAGCTCAGGTGGCCAAGGTCAGAGGACAGTGGGACACCGTCAGGCCCCCTCTCGGTTAAGTCAGATGTAACAGTCAGGCTGGATGATATCACCCTGTGGGGCACTGAAGGAACCTCCCCGCCCCCAGCCCACTCCCAGGCTGTGGGTGATGGATGGACCACTGGCGATCTGGCTGGGCCCTGTGCCTAAGTGATGGGTGACGGATGGGGTTGGAACGGAAGACTCTGGACCATGTGGCCCACACACTGATCCAAGGAGGACTTTGCAGCCAGGAGCTAATTTAAAGAAAGGAGTGGGGGAGCTCAATATCATTTCCTTCACTGCTCAATTAGCGGAGAGGGCTGTAGGGAGCTGGAGCTTTAAAGATCCCCTTAATCATCTCCTGTCTGCCTGGCAGTGTGCAGACGTGTGGCAGGGATAATTGCACCTACCCATTAACAAATGCAATTAAGGCACTGGGACCTCCAGCACCCCCCTCTCCAATTAAATAGCCGAGGAGGGGCTCACGGGAGTGGCCTTTGAGATGACTCACTTGAAGCTGAAAACTTGAAGCTGGAAGTCTGGACAGAGAGGCGATTAGGTCGATAAAATCATGATGAGGAAGGAAAAACTCTCATCCAATCCCAGCCTGTTCCAGCTCCAGGCCCTCCCTGCAGTTGGATGGCTGTCCTTCAGGACAAATTAGAAGTTCCACTTTACACAGGGAAGAGTCAATATTTGGAATGCACAGACCACCTCCTCCAGCCAGCTGCTTCCTCTTCGCCAAGGACATACCCGCAGAGTGTTTAGATACAGGTGAATTCCTGGATATGTAATGTTCAGAGAAACCGGGCTGTCTGGTGTGTTGGCAGGAAGGGTGCTGGGAGGGCATGCTCCTATCCTGGGGAGGGGGAAGGGAGGAGGGAAGGGGGCTTTCTTTCTTGGGCATCTCCAATATGGCGGGCCTCTGCCCCCTCCTTTCCCAGAGGACATCTCCTTTAATTTAATCCAAATCCCAACAGCCTTGGAGGAGGGCCATGATCTCTCTGGAACAGAAGATGGAACAGAAGCTTGGGGAGTTCAAGTGCTTTGTCTAAGATCCCAGAACTAGGAGGTGGTGGAGTCAGGATTTGAACCCTGATCTACATGACTTCCAGGTCTTCGCTCATTCCACTATGTTGAGAGGCCTCTTTGAAACCATTAGTGCCAAGATCTTGCCCTTTGGGCGTGGACTTGGGGACTTTGCAAATGTTATTCCAAACTTTCTCAGCGCTTCTCCCTTCCCCTGGCTGGAGCTCTGAATCTGAAACAAGGTCTCTGTGGCTTCCGCCATAGCCAGAGGTAAGATTTGACAGGTTGGCTAGTACTGAGGTACTGACCACTGTGCTCATCTCAAACTGAAAAAAAAAATGAGGAAAGGATACCCTCCCATGTTAACTGTCTCTCCCTGTTCTCTTTAATGTCTCACCAATTACAAATGCTGTGGGTCATTATGCACGTGTGAGCATCGTTTTCATTCAGAGCCCCCACTGAAGCCCCAGTGCTGAGTGCATCATGAAACGCTGCACGGTTTGAGTTTGCAAAGAGGAGGCCCAACTCTAGCGGAACATTATGGCACACAGGTCACCCTGAGGGCCAGATTAGGGCCAGGAGACAACAGCCCAGTGTCTGCCCAGGAAGCCAGCGCCCCAGGCTAGTGCTGAAGTAGCTCTGCACTAGCTGGAGGGGGGAGTGGGGAGCTGTTTCCTAATCCCCAAGTGCTTCATCTGATTGCCCTGGGAACTTCGCTTTAGGTTTTGGTTTTCTCTGTGGCTTCAGTGAGAAGCTGGTTCTAGAGAGCAACAGGAATTGCAGAGTCAATTGTGTTAGCAGGGGAACCACCTGCCACTCACCCCTTCCTTTGAGGCCTTTCTGAACCAACACCGAGACACCTGCTGCTCTCGGAGGCCTAGATTCTTCCTCAGTTAGGACTCTCCCACGCCTGCCTCTTTCCCTCTGGACCCTATCAAAGCTCCGGTAAGACGGGAAGAGAAAGGGGCAGGGGACCAGCTGCAGCTCAGCCAGGTGAGGAACCCCTGCCAGTCTTCAACAGCAACCAGCCCAACCTAGCTGCCAGAGGGAGGGCTCTGGCGCCCCACTCCCTAGGATATCGCTGGGTGTTCAGAATGGCAAGTGAGTTCTCACTCCTCCCTTCCTTTCCTGTTGCAAACAGTGATTTATCAAATGTCTACAAAGATCTGGCCAAGTTCCAGGGGCTGGGGACCAAGCAATAAATAAGCCAGCTCCCCGTCTGGTAAGAGAGACACTCAGGTGAGGAGCACATCATAACAACGACACCGTGAGCATCCGGAGAGGCCTCCCTCTGGGAGCATGGAGGAGGGGACCATCCATTCTGCCAGGGAGGCAGACATTTGCATTCAGTCTTGAAGGCTGAGTAGGGCGGGGTAGGCACAGGCTTTCCAGGAAGAGGGAAAGCCTGAGCCAAGACCAGAAAGGTACAGCGGACGTGACCTGTTTGATGTCACCTGGACCCCGCTGCCTCCAAGGTCCTGGAATCATCAGAGTTCCACAGAGCCAGCTCCAAAGTGGAGGAATGGTGCCGGCCTCCCAGGGGCCTCTGAGCCAGGTGGGGGTACTAAAGGGCTCAGGTGCACACCCTCTCCTTCTCTTGATAAGCTGGAGTGTAGGAGGGAGGCTGCAGACACCTGCTCTGGCACCAGACTCCAGATTCAGGGAGAGCCCTCAGCACACACACCTTGGGTGTCAGCCTGCCTAGGGAACAGTGTGGCCAAGATTTCTCTAAGCCAGAGTGAGCGCACGTGCACACACACACACACACACACACACACACACACACTCCCCTGCAGACCTGGCTCCCCTTTCATGAACAGGTTTCCCTTCACACCAAGCTGAGCATCACCAATTGCCCAATGCCAAACAGATGGTGGGAAGGAACTCTCCCTCTGAGGGGTGATGGGCAGCAAGGTCACTGCTAACAAGTGAGGGCTGGGCTTCAGGGCCCTCTTGCCCGCTACCCACATTCCGCTGAGATGTGGCTCAGTGTGGAGAACAGAATCCATAAGGTTTATTTCCCCCAAACCCACTCTCATGTTTCCTTCTTTCCTCTTCTTTTCGCTTTCTTAATGTTGAACCTTCTTCACTCTTTCCTTTTCTCTTCTACTCTGTCTTCTCTTTCCTTTGCAGGTGGTGGGGAGGATGGGCATGGAGACTAGTAAGGAGGGTGTGAGAGAGAAAAATTGGCAGCCCCTGACTTTCAGAAACTGGCCTGAGGCTGGAGGGTGTCGGGGGGGGGCATATGTAATACTTTCAACAATAAAGATTAAAAAAGAAGGAGGAGAAGCTGGCCTGACACTCAGAGTTAAGGCAGGCTATGCTCCTATTAGATAGAAATGATTTCCCAGAATCCTAACCTCAGACAAGTTTACTCAGAGACGGAGATAAAACGAGATGAAGCAAGGCCACATCATGATTTTGTCTAAGCACAGACAAAACCAAGGTCATTCTACCGCCCACCAAATACCAAATACATCCACTCTTGACCAAGATGAGTGGCTGCTATCTCTATGTACTTCAACTTTGTCTTCATTCTAATCTCCCCTCCCTATAGATGAGATTCATTGAGATATTTAATCACAATTGTCCTGCTTTCTGAAGCCATTCAATCTAGAATACACCCCCTCACACACTTCTTTAGATCCCCCCAAGTCCCCCCATCAAAGCCTGCTGTAACAGATTCTTTCTAACACCTTCTCATGAGAAGAATGCACCTGTAATTCCCCACAGGGTATATTCTCCTCCTGCGATGGGAGGAATTCAACTCGTTTAATTGCAGATGTGTTCCTTGTGGTCTTTGGTTGAAAGGCATCAACAGAATTGAAGGTTTAACCAAGATTCATCTGAGACCTCACTGCCTTGGACCAAGACCCTCACTCAGCTCAGTAATAATGCACACATCTTTTTTTTTTGGCGGACAGGTCTTGGTATTTTTTTTTCAAGCTCCCCAGGTGATTTTAATGTGCATCCTGGGTTTTGAGAGACTGGGTGGCAGTCACTGCAGGAGGCTGTAGAAGGGTTCGAAGGGCAATGCCTGTGCAGCACTGAGCTCGGCCTACCTGTGGTCCTCAGGTCCTACGAGCTGTCACTTGTTTGCTCTGTGCCTTCTTCATGTTGCTGTCCCTCTCAGTAAATGTCTGTGGAATGAACATTGATGTTACTGATGAGAGGCTGTGAATCATGTCTCATGTCATACATCTCAAACCCTGCTGTCATTTTTCTTCCCAAAACATCTTTCCCTCTGACTCAGAGCCTGACTAATCCCAGTGACCTGTACCCCATCCTCACAGAGGATCTCTCAGCACCCCTTACTTTCTGATCTCACTTACCCCCCATCAGTTCAGACCCCACAGACCCATGGTACCATTCCCTCGGGTCTTCTTCTCTATGCAAAGGAGCTTTTTCTAGAGGTTGGCCAGACCATGACGTACCTCCAACTCAGACTCTCTCCATGGATACTCATCACCTCCTAATGATGTTCGAACGTTTAGTTTAACATTCAAGACCTTCCATAATCCAGTCCTACCTCACACACATCTATATATATAAAAGGCTAATATGCTAAGTGACTCTCTGACCAGTCGCTATGATGTGCACTGACCACCAAGGAGGCAGACGCTCAAACACAGGAGGTTGCTGTGACGCGCACTGGCCATTTACAGAGAAATGGCACCACGGACCTGACACCCACAAAGCAACACTCGGCTTCCCCCAAGTGGGACACAGGCCCCGCCACCACCCCGGAGTGACAGCCCACCAAATCGCAGCCAACACTGCTGAGACCCCATGGTGCAAAATGCAGCCCACAGCCCAGCCCAGCCAGGAACCGGTCACTGTGGGTGCCAGGTAATGACGTCACATAACAACACTGGCTTCTTCTCCCTAGTGACTAGCCTCCTTGCAGTTTCTGCAGCCCAGGAACACAACTTGCTTTATAGCCAGGTGCAAACATTTTACACTTTAACCAAATGTTTGTGAAGCATTTTTCCATGTCTCATCTCATTTTATCCTCACAGAAGTCCTGAAGTAGGTAGATAGGAGACTCGGTAGAATCCTATTTTCTTTTCATTAGCCAGAAAATGGAGACTTAGAAAGTTTAGAAACTTGACCTGACTGAAAAGAAGTAAGAAATGGTGGACCTTGAAAATGACTTCAGGTTTTCTCACTGCACAGAATATAGCCAAACACTGCTGCAGTTAAATATTTCACCCTTTGTTCTCCCTGAGTGATCTACAATAGTAATCTGCTTTGTGTTGATATTTACTGCTGTGTTGCTGACAATTACCTGAAAGAGAAGTTGGGGTGCTTCACTGGGCTAGAAAAAATTTAGCTAAATCAGAAAGCAGGTCTAATTAAGCAAGTTTATTCTATATCTATAAAAGGCTAAGTTGACTTGCGCATGGGCAATACATATAAAGCTCAATGGCGCCAATCACACGCATGTGTCATTGTTGATCGTGAATTTGGTTGACACTTCTATTATAGAGAAAGGGCGAATAGTGATATTAAAATATTTCTTCTAATAAATTTCCTATCAATGTACAAGAATTCGTGCACCGGGCCACTAGTATCATATAAGTGTTCTTCTCATTAGTCCCACAGGCATTATTCATGCCTTTAAGTCATTGTGCTTTGCTTATGCTGATCCTGCTGCCTGGAGTGCCCTTCCCACCATTATATCTAGATAAATCCTACTTGTTCAAATTTCAGCTCAAAGGCTACTTCCTCCATTTCTCATTACCTCAACCAAAAGGGACCATGACCCCTTTATGGTCTCTTAAAACTATTCTCCTGTTTTAACTCACGGATGACCCTTTATCATATGCTAATCTGAATTGTGATTATCTTTGTTTACCTTCAATCTATGTGTGATTGGAAGCATTCTGGACCAGGGGCTAAGAACCCAGGCTTTACAATCAGGAAACCCTGGAATTATGATTGTTTCCTCTTCCTACTAGTTCGATGACCTTGGGCAAGTGTCTTAACTTCTCTGAGCCCCAGTTTCTTCATGTGCCCAATGGGGGGAACCTCATAGGGTTATGGTGAAGTTTAAATTAAATATTCATACATGTAGAATGCCTCATACAAAATCTGGCAGAAACAATAGTTGTAATTATAATAACAGCTGTTATTATTACTAGCTTGAATTCTCCTTGAGCAGGGTGTCTCAATTTCGGTGTGCCTACAGATCACCAGTTAAAATCTAACCACGATTCAGAAGGTCTGACATGGGCCTGAGATCCCGCATTTCTAACAAGCTCCAGGTGCTACTGCTACTGCCACTGCTACTGCTGGTCCAAGAACAACAGCTGGAACAGCCAAGTCCTAGAGGGCAGGCTGGCGTCTTGCATAGCAGTATGTCTCTCACAGAATCTAGCATGGTCTCCTACACAGAGCAGGGGCATCATCATGTTTGTAAATGAATGCATCTTCATCGTGGTGGTAGGAATGACATTGCATGTAGCTTTCCCTGCTCAGAAGATTGCACACACCACACACAATCACCCCACACCAGCTAATCTAACCTTGTGTAGGACTGAGATTTCCCAGGGGCCCCACTGCTGTGTTTCAGAAATCAGCGCTCTGAGATGGAACCGGCTGTGCACTAACCTTACAGCCCTGATTAATTCTCTCCCTTTGTTTGCCTCATTATCGTGATTAGGTTCTGCCCGTAGCATAGCAACGGCTAATTGTAGGCTGGTTGCAGAGTGCATAATTCCCGCTATTAAAATTTTATCGAGGCTTAATTGCGCTCCTTTTTGCAGCAGCAAAGCTTCAAAGTTTCAGAGAAGAGGTGGTGTGGTTAGTGGAAGCTGGTGATTTTTTTAAACCTTAGCAAGCTCTGTAAAGCCCTGCTCTGCAATCTCATTGACCTTGAGATGGTTTCCTGTGGCCAGAAAGATGCCCATCATTTATTTATTAACCCTCCAGAAGGTCTGCAAACAATCCCCTGTGGCCAGGCAGAAAGCATATTATGGGTCAGAAGCTATTACAAGAAAGCCCCGAAGGGCAGGCCGACCAAATAGCTTGCCCAAGTGGGCAGGCGGGCGGGCGGGAGAGCTGCAGGCTGCTGGCGGAAGTGGTGCGGCTGCATGCAGGTGTGTCACTCTGCGGATGCCCGGTGGGGCTCAGGGGCCCTCCGAAACCAGCGGCTGAAAGTAGTTTTCTAGGAACTCTGTTTTCTAGGAATCCGAGTGCCAAATTGCCCCAACCTGTGCTTAGTGGGAGGCGGAGAGAGATGAACCCATTAGCAGGTACTTTGTACAAATGGTTTCCAAATCTAAGTGATCGCTGGCACCATGTGAGAGCTTGTTAGAGCTGTACGCTTCCAGGCTCCAGCCCAGACCTGCTGACTCGGCAGGGTGGGAAGGGGTAGGGGTGGGCTGGACACTACTCCTCTGGTGCTGCCAATGCTGAGCCACTTTGGAAATCACTAGACTTCAGTCAACATAAAAACCGCAGCGGATCCAGCTGCCCCATGGGGAGCCATCCACTTACTCTGCTTCATTCAAATTGGAACCACGAGGCCTAATGGTAAGGATGGCTCTAGGTCAGTGGTTCTCAAACTGCAGCGTGCATCAGAATGACCTGGAAGACTTCTTAACACACATTTGCTGGGCTCCACTCCCCAGAGTGTCTGATCCATTAGGTCAGGCGCAGGGCCCAAGGCTTTGCATTTTTAACAAGCTTGCAGGAGATGCTGGCGATGCTGCTCTGAGGACCACACTTTGAGAGCCACTGCCCTTCATTTGGGCCAAATGTATCTCTTTGAAAGGACTCCGTTGTGTTTCTTGGTCCTCACATCACTGGGTATTACTTTACAAGAAAACTCTGTCCTTGTGACTTGGGCATCTTCCTATGATCTAGAAACAGTGGCATTTGTAATCAAGATTTGACCTGAGAGGACATTATAAAGGAGAAGTAGAATCCAAGGTCCTGGTTTTAAATACAGTTGAATACAGATGATCCACTACAGCTTTACCATTATTAAGTCAAGCAAGGCCATAAAGGAGGTGGGGTTTGGAGTACCTCTTAAATGAAAGGCAAAACATTATTTGATGAGCTGACCTCAAGCTGGGAAAGGCTTTAGATAAGGCACAGTCATGGAATTGTGGTGAGTGAATGGAAAATAACAATTTTATTATTATTATTATTTTAATCCGAGAGGGGGGGGATATTGATGTGAGAGAGAAACATCAATTGGTTGCCTCCCTCGTGCACCCCAACCGGAGGTCAAATACATGCCGTGACCCAGAATCAAACCTCAGCCTTTTAGGTGTATGGGACGATGTTCCAACCAACTGAGCCACTGGGCCTGAGCACATTTTATTGAGAGGAGATAAAACGGGGAGGAGGATGGTGAAAGAGAGAAAATTCAGAGTAAGTTTAAAGCAGGGGTTGCAACTCAAAAACCTCAGGTAATAGAAATGAGTGAGGCAGACAAGTCAAAATAGAATGTGTAGTTCCAATCTGAACAAGACGATATGGAGTGGTGGGGACAATGGTAAACCGGAGAACCCTGGTCCTTCTAAAAGGACCCAATTCAGCTTTTGCCTGTTGCTACCATGGAAGAATGTGAGCCCAGTAATTGCTTCCTCTTTCAAATTTTCAAGAGATGCTGGGAACCTAGTAAGAAGCTGGCCTATGAATCAGATAGGATTCTGTGGTATAATAAAAAGTAAATATTTGGTCTTCGTGCCTGGTTCCTGGCACAGAACTCCTAAAACCCTTGGCATCTCCTGAATGATACTGTCTTTTGTATTCTAATGAGATGATTGGTGGCTAGGGGGCCCCTCCATAGCTTCAGGATGGTGGTGGTCACCAGAAAGACCAAGGCATAGTTAGAGGGATGGAACTTAGAGCCCTGCCCTGTCCCACCTCCAGGTAGGAGAGAAGGGCTGTAGATTGAGTTCAATCACCAGTGGCCAATGATCTAGTCAGTCATGTCTATGTCATGAAATCTCCATAAAATCCTCTAAGCAACAGGATTTGAGGTTCTTGCATATTGGTGAATGCATAGAGAAGTGTTGGCAGGATGGTGCCTGGAGAGGGAATAAAAGCTCCACACACACACCCATACCCTATGAAGCTCTTCCATTTAGCTGCTCTGCAGTGATATCATAAACCTGTAAACATAGGTAAAGCCAATCTAACAAATTATCAAACCTGAGGAGGGGGTCATGAGAATCCCTGACTTACAGCTGATTGGCCAGAAGTACGTGACTGGTGTCTAATGTGGGTACAGTCTTGTGGGACTGAGCCTTTACTCTGTGGGGTCTGACGCTAACTTCAGGTAGATAATATCAGAATTGAGTTGAATTGTTGGACACCCAGTTGAAGATTTGAAAACTGTAGAGATTCTCTTTGGCTGGAAGTAACAGAACACCTGACACACAGTGACTTGAACAAGTAAGACGTTTATCATGCTCTTGTAATGAGACATCAACCTGTGTTTCATTGGTCAGAAGCAGCTGCACAAAACAGGTGTGAATAACCTGGCATATTTATGCCCCACACCATGGGAGTTTTGATGCCTAAGAAAGAAAGAGGAATGGGTATATATTTCTCAGTGTCTGCCACTACCAGCTTCTGCTGGAAAAAGAAACAACCTGTCTCCCTCTCACGCTTTCCCTTTCTCTACCAAATGCAGCCATTCAACCACGAGTCCAGCAGCTCAACCAGCCATGCTCAAAGGGAGAGGTCTGTGTCTCAATTTAATGGCTCAGCACTTTATATTTGCCTGTCTGCTTCTTCTAGGTTCATTTCACAAGGAGCTGATTGATCTTGAGCTTGACTCAGCCCATTGATATCACCACTACTGAGAAAAGGTCTTAGGGCAATCAACTTTAAATTTGAAGCAATGGAGATGAGCAAACATTTTCAAATGAGCATCTTCTGCAAACCTGTGCAGACTTCCAGATGTCTGGCACAAAGGAAGAGGCCATAGAAGGAGCTAAAAATAAAGTCTGCAGTTTGCATAGTTAGCCTGTGGCCATTCCATGAGTTAGAAGTGCCTTGGTGGGAGAAGCAATAAAAGGAAATGAGATTGAAATTCACTCATTTTCTTTCTTTTCAGCAACTTCTTGGAAGGAGGAAACGGAGATGAATGAGACATAAAATCACAGAACTTAAACTTGGAGGTGTTCTTAGAAATAAATTAGCAAACCGTTCGTGCAATAGCAAATCATAATAGCTAATGTTTGTTGAGTGTTTACTACATGCCAAACAATATACAAAACAATTTACTTGCACTCTTTAATTTTACTCTCACCACATCTCTAAAAGGTAGTATGATTTTAACATCTATTTTAAAGGCATCAAGTTAAGTTACTTACTCAAGGCCACAGTGAATGGTGGGACCAAAATTCCTGCCTATGCACTGCCTTCTCAGTTTTTTCTGCCCCATCCCATCTGCATCACCTCTCCCAGCTCTCCACTTTTCTTGATAATTCATTCCTCTTTGGAAAGTTGGTTGCTCAAAAACTCATTCATATATTAAGCTGCAGTCTGCTTTTCTGGAACTCTTGTCATTTGGTCTACCCACCGAAGTAACACATAGGCCAGTCAGTCCCTTTGCCCTATTGCAGTCCTGCCAAAACTGCACTCCACAATCATGCACCTCTGGGCCTTTCTTCTTCAAGGTAAATATCTATGGTCTTTCTAACCCTGGCCCACAAAACCTTCCTATATGCTACACTTCTTCCTCTATGTGTAATGCACTTGAACTGTAATTACAGACTTCCACATGCACAAGCCTAGTAGTGAAAATAGAGCGGTGTAGGTACAGTAAATTCACGCGGCCCTCTCACTCTTTCATTCTCCTGCTCTCCATAGAGACATGGCCAGAGAGCGTTTCTCTGCAAATTCAGTGATGAAAGGCAACCAATCTTCAGTCTCACTGTTGAGGAACAACAGGGAGTGGTGAGCACTGTGACAAATGGGCAAGCGCATGCTTGATCTAAAGGAAGCACATACAGCTCAGACCCAGCCAAGTGTTGTCACTAAAAGATGGTGCCAGAAAGAGAGAGAGAGAGAGAGAGAGAGAGAGAGAGAGAGAGAGAGAGAGAGAGAAAGAGAGGGCTTCTGAACTTCTCAAACGTTGCTGGGAATCTGAGTTTCTATTTGAAAACTTTTGCTTTTTATTAGCTCAGGTGTTTTAATATATATACTTACAATGTTCTGTAAGTGTTCTGTGAGCCAAACAAAATGAGTCTGCAGGCTGGATCCAGCCTTTGGGCTGCTGGCTTACACCTACTGTTGTTGTTCACCAGATAGCCCCGATGGCCCAATGAAGTCTGGCACAGACTCCTCCTGCAACTCTGCCCCCCTGACCAGGCAGAACCCCTAGGCTTCACCCCAGATCCTTCAGTCTGGACTCCTGGCTTTGGTCTTGAATTCCTAGATTGATTCCTGATTGAACTGTAGCAAAGGTAGGTTTACAGTTGTGAGTATGTGAAACACAGGGTTTTTTCTTATATTATTATCTATTTATTACCTTGCATTATGATTATTTATATTATTTATCTTCTTGTTGTTGTTATTATTTTGTATCCTTACTTAAGATTTATCTTTTAGGTAAATACAAACGACTGTAAACCTACTTTTGCCCAGCCTTGTATTTGGCCCTGGTATTCAGCTTTGTAGTAGCCCACACTCTGCTGCAAAGACCAGTGTAGCGCTTGCCCAGTCCCCATCCTAGGCACCTAGCCCTTGGCCTGTGGCCTGAGACTGAGCTCCTGCTTGTCCAGGAGGATAAACACTGTGCCACGCACCCATTATCTCACTTAATGGTGAATCCACTTCCACGGCCATCTGGCCTCAATTTTTTAATCGACCCATTTTGATTATCAAGGTATTTGTATTATTTATGCTCTTCCTGCCTCGTTATTATTGTGAATAATTGAGAGCAGGGCCCTGAGCTATTCAGCAACCATCACAAAGCCACCAGCACACACTCACTTAGATTCCCTCTCTTTTTGTGAACTCTTTGTGACATAACTCACTATTTTTATCTATAAAATGGGATTGTTGTGAGGGATCTACTTATAGATGTTAAGTGTTTATAACAGAGCCAGGCATGTGGTGGACACTCATGGATGTTAGGTTGAAGGAGTAGCAGTTTGGAGAACTCATCCTGGTCATCTCCTGGTCTCGCCCTCAGTAGCCAAAGAGGAGCCCTCTCTTCTCTAAGGAAATGTCACTAATCCCCTATGATCCCCAATCCCCTACTCAGCAGCAGGCAATCCGACTTGTTTTTCTGACAAAGGGAAAGATTTGATTCAAGCTATCGACACGGCCCAATGGATGGTTCTGGAAGACCGAGGCCTGCCTCCTGCCTCTGCCAAGTATTTGTTGTGTGACTTTGGGCCAATTGTTTAATTTCTCTGAGCCCAAGTGCTCCATCTGCAACATGGGGTTGCTAATATGTAGCTTTCAGCATTATAGTGAGGGTCAAATGAGAAGTTTAGGAAAACACCTGGCACATAGTAGGCATTTGATATGGTGACGATGATGAAAATACTGAAGCATGTGCTATCATTAAACCTTCCCAGTCTTCCTTTTTTCCTGCCAGATTTGCAAAAATTAAATTACAAACTTCTTGCTTGGTTGTTATTTAAAAATTCAGACAAACAATATAGGCAATTATAAAATAAAAAGTTGGGAGTTCTCTGCATGCCCATCCTACGCTCTAGAGAGAACCATGATTAATTGTTTGGTGGTGTCCTTGCTAATGTTTTTCTAAACACACACACACACACACACACACACACACACACACACACACACACACATTGTTTTTAAAGCAACATTAGGATCATACCATACATACTCTTCTGCAACTTGCTTCTCCCTCAGTAAGCAGAATTTCATGGCCATTTTCCCAAGTCATAGTATATGACTAGTCCAGTGTTATGGACTGAATTGTGTCCTCCAAAATTCATATGTTGAAGCCCTAATTCCCAATACGTCAGAATGTGACTGTATTTGGATATAAGGCCTTTACAGAGATAATTAAGTTAAAATGGGTCATTCAGGTGGGCCTTAACCCAATATGCCTGGTGTCCTTTTAAGAAGAAGAGATTAGGACACCGACAGAGAGACATCAGACATGTGCACACACAGAGAGATGACCATGTAAACACACAGCAACAAGGTGGCCATCTACTAGCCAAGGACTGAAGCTTCAGAGGAAACCAACCTGCTGCACCTTGGACTTCTAGCCTTCAGATGTTTGAGAAAATAAATTTCTGTTGTGTAAGACACCCAGCCTGTGGTATTTGTTATGGCAGCCCTAGATAACTAATATATCTAGCCTTTCATAAGACACATAGTATTCCATTTTGTAGATAATATAAAAAAAGTGTTTATTGAAAGACTTTTAGGGTTTTTACAGTGTTATGCTATTACTAAAGTGCTGCAGGCAATATCCTTGCAATATGCTTTGTGCACTTATGTGAAGATATCTGTAAGCTCTGTTCCCATATGAGAGTATGCACACCCTTAAAATGTATGAATTATTTGTACCAACAGAAACTCCAGCAACATAGGCTAGTTCCTGCTTCCCTTTTCCCCAAAAGCATAATTTCAAGGACTTACAAATGGTGGCCATAAAACCTAACTGAACTGACAGCCCTCAAAATATGACACTCTTGACCTTGGCTTTGCAATGGCCTCTTCCAAAACCTTGGCTCCATCAGCCACCTCCAGAAACACACACGTTTCCTGAATGGAGAAAGCTCTCACCACACTTTATAGTCTCTTCATTGTGAAGGCAAACTCGATAAGAACCAACAGCCATGCCACAAACAGAAGTATTGATTTTAATTTTTAAAGAGTATAAATAGATTTGAGTCATACACAGTATATTGGATTTGGGGAGAAAATATTTCATGACAACCTGCCAATATATTTGTCTTCTCATCTTTCACAAATAGGAATGAGGGCTGCAGAGATGGACAGAGGTTGGCAATGCCGCTCAGGTAAGCAGAGATATTTTTATCTGAATTGATGTGTCTGACTGGCCTTTTGTTTAGAAAGAAAAACCAGAAATGGGGACCGTCTTCTGTAGTAGAGATGAGCCTGGGGGTGCCATGGCCAGGTCCTTCCTGGAGAATATAAGGGAATTCCCCACCCCCAGGGGCTTGGCATTCCCTCTTCTTGCTCCTACTCTTTTATTCATCTGGATGCGCAACAGAACCAATCACTAAAGGAAATCTATAAAAATGGAAGCCATGACCCACTGGCCACTTAGAGAATGTGTGGAGGAAGAGTAGTCATGCCTCATGGTGGCCTGGGTGCTGGTTTGGGCAGAAGGGTAGCTGGCAGTGGGACACTTCTAGGCATTGATCTTTGTACCTGTCTGTCTTTGTGGGTTACTTGGAAGCAGGAACCATCAAATTCATCTCTGCCCATAGCCCAGCATAGGTCCTGGGCACAGATTCTCTTCTCTCCTCCTATCATATTCTCTCTCTCTCTCCTCACCCAATGATATTTTTCTATTGATTTTTAAAGAGAGTGGAAGGGAGAGGGAAAGAGAGAAATAATCTATGTGAGAGAAACATGTTGATTGGTTGCCTCCTGCACGTGCCCTGACCAGGGCTTGAGCCGGGGAGGAGCGTGCAACCAAGATACATGCCCTTGACTGGAATCAAACCCGGGACCCTTCGGTCCTCAGGCCAACGCTCTATATACTGTGCCAAACCGGCTACAGCCGACACATTCACTCTTGAGACAATCTCACAGAGTTTGTGATTTTAAATATGATAACTCACAAATTTATGTGTCTAGCTTAGAGCTCTCTCCTTAATTCTAGCATTTATATCCATCTGCCTACCTGACACCTCCACTTAGATACCTAATATTCATCTCAAACTTAACACGTTCAAAAGGGAACTTCTGATCTACACTCTCCACCCCAGTCTGACCCACCTGCAGTGTTCCAATCTCAATTGGTGGCAACTCCATCCATCCAGTTCCACAGCCAAATGTCGTGGAGTCATTCTTGACTCCCCAATCTCTTGCTCCTCAGATTCTGTTGGCTCTACTTCAAAATAGATCGAGAATATTTTCAATACCTTTATTGCTATTACCCTGGTTCTAAGCCACTGTATGAAGGTGAATTATGCCCCCCCCGCCCCCCGCAAAGATATGTCCAAATCCTAAACCCCTGCAGTGTGGCCTTATTTGGAAAAAGGGTTTTTGTGGCTGTAAATAAGAATCTTGAGATGAGATCATCTGGATTCGAGGTGGACCCCAAATTCAATGCCAGGTATCCTTGTAAGAGAAGGACAGAGGGAGATCAGAGACACAGAGACACAGGGACACAGGGAGAAGGCCAGGAGATCAGAGTTTTGCACTGTTAAGCAAAGGTGCACGTGGAGCCACCGGAAGCTGGAAGAGGCCAGGAGGTTCTCTGATGGAGCCTTTGAAGAGAGCACGGCCCTGCTCACACGTTGATTTTGGGACTTGTGAGTTCCAGAACTGGGAGAGAATATATTTCTGTTATTTCAAGCCACCTAATGTATGATAATTTGTTAAGGCAACCCTAGGAAACTAAGATAGGCGCTGTGATCGCTCACCTAGGTTATTGTAATAGCCTCCTAACTGGTCTTCCTGTTTCATTCCTTACTTCCCTACAGTCTTTTCTCAATCCACAAACTAAAGCAATCCTTGACATGTAAGTCAGATCATCCTACGCCACTCAAAATTCCAGTGGCTCCCAATTTAATTCAAAATTAAAGCTAGATTCCTTACCGTGGCCCAAAAAGCCCTACCTGATCTGCCCACCCTCTATCTTGAACTCCTTCTCCTACTTCTCTCCATCTTGCTCGCCCCATTCAGCCACAACGGCCTCCTCTCTCTTCCTTGAATGCATCCCCTTTAGAGCCCAGCCAGGCCGGTCCATCTGCCTAGAAGGCTCTTCCCCAGGTGTCTGCTCTCACTCCTGTGCCTCCTGTAAGTCTCTGTTCCATCCTCACCGTCTCACAGAGGCCTACTCTGACCCCCCTATTAAATATGGCCCCGCTGCATGTCCACTCTGCTTCCTCTGCTTTATTTCCCCCATAGCATCTGCCATCTCCCAGTGTGATCTCTCCTTCACTTATGCTTACTGCCTCTCTCCCACCAGAGTACGTGCTCTTGTCATTTCTGTTTATTGTGGAGTCTTTGGCACTTAGAAGAGGGCCTGGCATGTAGCAGAGGTTCAACAAACATTTGTTTCATGAACAAATAAGTAAATAGCTGTTACTATACCTTTTTGATTTCTAATTATTATTTTCTGAATATGCCAGACATTCACATCATTCAAAATGCAAAAGGTACAAGATGTGTAGCAAAGCATCTTCCTCTCCCCAATGGCAACTGACAACAGTTTCCTGCCTAACCTCCTTGATTTTATGTCTGAGGACCTATCATCTCTCTCTGATTTTTAATGAACATTGAGACATGAAGGTATTTTGTATCAGCACATAAGAACTTCCTCACTCCTTTTTATAGCACGTCATGGTGTGTATACACCTTAAAACGATTTAACCAGCACTCAATTAATGGACATGTAGGTTGTTTCCAATCCCTTGACATTCCACACTTGTAATCCCTGCAGCATAGTACCTTGTTAAAATGACTGAAATTTTACAATGAAATTTTTAATAAATGTTTATGAGGGTCAAGTCCGCCTCACACCTCCAGCCAGAGCTGACCATCTCGTTGTCGATGCTCTCTGCTTCTCATGGTCTCATTCTGGCTGGGGCTCCTGTTCAGAGCCGGCTAGGAGTAACAGCAGCAGCTCATTGGACACTTGCTGGGCACTAGGCATTATGAGAAGTACTTTACTTAATCCCACTTAATCCTCTGTTGGAGAGGGATTAGTATCCTCATTTATATTTGAAGAAACTGAGGGTCAGAGTGGTTCAGTAATTTACTTGCCCAAGCTGACATAGTGAGAATCAAAAGCAAGATTCTTTTCCAGGTCTTTTGCCAGAACCTGAGGATATTTTTCCATTGATTTTTAGAGAGAGTGGAAGGGAAAGAAAGAGACACAGAGAGAAACATCAATGTGAGAGAGACACATCGATTGTCTTTGCACACTCCCCGACTAGGGCCAGGGATCGAGCCTACAACCGAGGTATATGCCCTTGACCGGAATCAAACCTGGGACCCTTCAGTCCGCAGGCCTATGCTCTTTCCACTGAGCCAAACTGGCTAGGGCCAGAACTTGGACTTGTGATCACTACATACTTAACTTTTCTGTAACTCAGTTTCTTTAATCATAACATAATAACAGTGGTAATTTTATCAAGTTGTTTTGAGGGTGGGAAAGGAAGCAGCAAGGAATGGAGTGGATCAGAAACAGAAGGGGGAAGAGTTCTAGGCGGGTCACGGTGAATTTTTAGGGATGAACAGTGTTTCTCAAAGTGTCATGCAGGGCCACCCAAACTAGCATCACTTTGGGTACTTATTTAACATGCAGGTCCCAGGGCCCCTTCCTAGATTTCTTTAAGAGCAGAGCCCAGGGATCTATCTACAATTTTAAATTGGCATCTCGGTGATTCTGATGCACATTGAAATTTGAGAATTTCAAGCTTTAGGATATGTGGTGTGTGTGTGTGTGTGTGTGTGTGTGTGTGTGTGTGTGAAATAGCACTCCTCTGGCTCTATAAAAAAAACCTCTCTTCACCTTTCCTCCTCACTCCCCACACCCAACTCATTTTTCTCATCACCCACATAGCCAGTAATCTATGCAAAAGCAATTCCTACATTCCAAAAACAGAAATCTGTGTGTTGTTCTGATTGTTTTGGGTTTTTTTGCTGGGAAAAAAAGTGATAGATGACCCACAAATGATGTGAAACTGTGACCTGGTGTCTTAAAGGTACAGGGACCCATCTAGCCCTCATCACATCCAGTACCCCTGGGTCCCCACAGTCTCTGGTCCCCTGAATCTCAGGGCTCTGATGACCCAATATTGTCTGCACATTAAGGAGGTGGTGAAAATTTAAGTAAACCAATATTCATTAACGTTATGATCATGTGTGGCATTTTCTATTACTAAATGAACCTGTACACAGATAGTATTCACTTAAATAATCAATCACTGTCAACAAATTACAGGATGCAGAGAATGAAATTAGCGAAATGAACTAAGGCTGAAAAATTCATTTGAAATTCAATTTAGTGACATTAGCTTTCAATTAGTCTGCCCAACTCCTTGAACATCTTCCTTTTGTACATATTTTTCTTTAAATAAATGTAATTAACCTTTTTACTGTTTAAGTGCTGTTCGGTGTGACAATATCATTATTACATGACTTCTATTGTTTCAGAGTGACATAATTAAAGGATGATTTGGGCTGAGGCCATCAGGGTGGCCCTGGGCTGTTTCTGGAGCTTCTACTCCCGACTGAGGGGTGGGGGAACAGGAGAGGTCCCCGAGGTGGGGATGGGAGCTCATTTGAGCTGAGGCTCCCCGGTGAGTATCTGATATGCTGCACTGCTTCTGGATTCCCGGGGAAACTTCTCACATGCCAGACTCCTCATTCCCTAGTCCACACACAGTGGTTGCATTCCACATTTCTGGCCGATTCCCCTGAAAACTCAGCCCCTTCCTCCTAGACCTCATTTCCGTTCATGACTCTCTGACAACTATGATCCAGTCACTCTAGCTGGGGAGTGGGAGTCCCCTCAGATTCCTGCCTCCCCCTCAGCTCCCACGGGCAGTGAGTCACCCCTTCGTGTCTTCTTCCACCTGCTGTCTGTGCCTGTGACTGCCACAAGCAGTCTGGGTTCTCACCTGCACTCCCTCCTTGTCCCATTGGGTTGCTACATTCTTGCCTCTACCTCACAGCCCACCCTGCACACTTCTGCCAAGTTTTAACAGACCCAGACACAAGTGCCTGCCACCGCGCTCCACTACCCACAGAATCAAGCCCAAAGCCTCCTGCCTGTTCATTCCTGACTGCCCTTGGCTGTCCACCACAGCCTGCTGGGTACAGCCTCACGCACCTCACCTGTTTCTGCTCCCTGTCTGTACCCAGGCTTCCCTGTAAATTGACCTCCTCGCCCTAACTGGTTTGGCTCAGTGGATGGAGCGTTGGCCTGCGGACTGAAGGGTCCCAGGTTCGATTTCGGTCAAGGGCATGTACCTTGGTTGCGGGCACATCCCCAGTAGGGGGCGTGCAGAAGGCAGCTGGTCGATGTTTCTCTGTTTAAAAAGTTTGAGGACCCCTGCATTTCCCTCTCCCTTCTTCTCTGTAAAAAAATAAATAAAATCTATTTTTAAAATAAATAAATAAATAAATAAATAAATTGACCTCCTCCTTGCCTTTAACTAGGCCCTGCATTCTCCTGCCCCCCACCCCGCACCCCACACACACACCTTTGTTCATGCCAGCCACTCCATCTGGAAAACACACCCTTTCCATTTCTCTCTTTTAGTAAAACTTTTCCTCCCTTACCCCCGGCCCAGCCCAAATCCCACATCTGCAGTTAAGCCTTCCTGGCCACACCTCAGTCTCTGGAGCTCAGTTTCCTTCAAAGGGCTCAAGCACTTACTGTCTGGGACGTCCCTTTTGATCCTTAATAACACGCTTTGTGATTTTCCTCTGCGCTCTCAGCTGAAGAGCAGGTTCTTTGAAAGCAGGGACATGCCTGTCCGTGGTCCCTGCTTCTTGCAGATGGTCTTGCTTACGCCTTCCCTGAAAAAGAACGACACCCGTGTCTTTCATTTCCTGTGTGCAGGGCTGTCTTGAGGTGGACGAGTCAGCTGTGCTAAGAGCAGGCAGCCGGGCTTTGCCGTGGTGCGTGGTGACGGCTGATGGGATTTTGGTGAGACAGGCAGGGACCAGCATCACAACACGTGGACACACTGAATTCTTCAGGAATCTGTGGAGAAGCTACATGAATTCTGGGATTTTTCTCCAAGCATCTTAAAGAGGGTGGCCCAGGTGCTAGACTTGTTCTCAGGTCTGAGGACAGAAAGAAATAGCCTCACTTATCTCTGAACAATAGTTCTCCTCCCCTCGCGTCCAAAAGCCAAATTGTGTATCTCTATGTTAGCTTTCTCCCACTCAGTAAGCTACTATTTATGTGCCAGGAGCTGTGCCAAGTGCTTTACACATTTATCTCATTCATCTACACATTCATCTGCACATTTATCCCACTGCAACCCCTGGAAGAAAGGTGGTTCCCATTTTAGAGATGGAAAGTTTGAGGCTGGGAGAAGTTAGCAATCCCAGCTGGTAAGCAGAGCCAGGTCAGAAACCAAGTTGAGTCTAAATGCCCCCTTCCAACCACCATCCTGACCTGGCCCCCTTCCCCCCCCCCCCCCCCCCGCCTCCCCAGAAGTTCTGAAAACCCATCTCCTCTGGGCAGCCCCCTCCCAGGCTGCCTAGATCACTCTGCAAAAACACATGTTTTTCTTCACATCTGTAAATTTCTTGAGGGTAAAAACTGAGTCTTGCTCCCAGTGCCTAAAATGTTTTAAGTGAGGGAAGGCATGTATAAATGGATGGATGGATGGATGGATGGATGGACAGTGTAAGTCCAAGCTCAGAAGGGAGACCGTATCACAAAGAGCACGGAATCTGGAGAAGGTTGGTTTGGACTCAGTTCCCAGCTCTGCTACTTTAGTAGCTGTGCTGCTTACTCAGCCTCTCTGAGCCCCACTTTCCTTTTCTGTAAAAGAGGATAGTAAATTCCTGACAGTGCTCTTGTGAGGAGGAAATGATAGAATCCATCTAATGTGCATTGCTTGGTGGCTGGAACATAGTAAATGCCCAATAAATATTAGCTCTTACTGCAGTGGGCAGGAAGCTGGTATTTGAGCCTCTTAGTCCTTCAGACGCTGTCCTCCTTACCTAACTCCTCTTGTATCCCCTGCAGGCCTGGGTTTCCCACCTTCTTAAGGAGAGTGTTCCTGGGAGGCTTGGGTGAACAGGAGGCTCCTGCCTGAGCCCTGAGTGTGTCAGTGAGGCAGGTGCTCTGTGTCGATTACTGGGCAGGTGGGGGCAGCTGTTGTGACCAGGGTGCAGCTGCTATGGCCTGTCAGCCCCCTGTCAGACTCACCCTGAGGGCAAATACAGCTCCAGCTCAGCCCCTGGAGCAGCTCCTCAGCGGCTGTCCTGGTTTTTCCTAGTTCCCCGTGTGCTTTGGCAGCTCCAGCTCTCAGCAAGGCCAGGGCTAGAGAGCAGGCACTGAGGTGCCCTTCCCCAAAGATCAAGTTACAGAGCACATTCCCTGGCTCCACCTTGGAGAACATCAAAGGCTTGAGCCAAAGCAGCCTGCCTGGGGATGAGGCAGCAGCTGCCTACTCTGTGATTCAGGGTGGCTGGAAAAATCCCTTAAGCTCCAAATATTTTACTGCTGTAAGGCTGAAACGCCACCATTAGGGGCCCAATCTTATCATCTGAAGCTGTTCTCAAAGTGTGGTTTCCCCACCAGCAACGTCAGCATCATCTGGGAGCTCCTTAGAAAAGCAAATTCTCAGGCCCCACCCCAGACCTTCTGAATCAGGATCTTCAGGAGGGAGTGTCTGTGTTTAACACAGGGACGGGGAGAGGGGAGGGAAGGCCTGGTCTGGCTAGTGCAGTCAAGTAGATCTGGGGCCCACTCCTCGCTCTGGCTTCTAGCTGTGTGGCCCTGGGCAAATTACTTAATCTCTTCAGCTTTGTTTGTACTACTGTAAACTTCAGATTGTACAAACAATTCAAAGGGCCAAAGATGAAATAAGATACATGAAGAATTTGCACATAATAGGAGCTTAATGAGTGCTAATATCCTCTCCCCAACGCCCCACCTGGGTGCTCACAGAGGAGGTCTGGGTGGAGTGCCATGGTGGGGAGAAGGTCTCACGGGTGGGGATTGTGAATGTGGGTGGGATGCCGAGACAGAGAAGGAGGCCCAACTCTCTCCTTCTGGTTCCCTCTGTTTTGCAGGGGCTGGTGCTGGGGTGCAAGGCTCCAGCTCCAGAGACCGGCCCAGTCTCACCACCATTCTTCCCAGATTCTGGGTGGGGCCGATTCTCTGCTTACCTTTCCCTACTTTATTCTAACCTCTTTTAGGTGGTTGAGTTGCAGGTCTAAAGGTTTCCTGCGGGAGATGACTGGGAGTTTCCCTGTAATTCTGGGTCCTTAGGGTTAAGAAGAGAGCCAGCAGCTCAAGCCAGTTTTGCTCAGTGGATAGAGTGCTGGCCTGCTGGCTGAAGACTCCCGGGTTCGATTCCAGTCAAGGGCACGTACCTCGGCTGCAGGTTCCATCCCTGGCTGTGGTTGGGGTGCACAGGAGGCAACCAATCAATGTGTCTCTCTCTTGCAACGATGTTTTTCTCTCTGTGTCTCTCCCCCTCCCTCCCACTCTCTCTAAAAATCAAAGGAAAAATACTTTCCGGTGAGGATTAACAAAAAAATAAAACAGAAAGCCAGCAGTTGACACAGAGGCCACGCTGGAGACCTGACTCTTGTCCAGGCACTGCCAGGGTCTCCCAAGAAGCCAAAAGGCAGGCGGCTGAGAGCATCGGAGAGGTAGATGGGGCCCTGGAGAAGCCGCTCTGTGCCCCAGAGCAGCCGCTTCCCTTCCTTGTAAAGCCTGAATGCACATCCTGAGCCTTGGATGGGAGAACAAAGTAAGATCTCAGTCTCACTGGCAGGCTCACGTGACATGGTCCAGGGGTGATGATACTTGGATTTCCCTCGATCCCTATCACCAGGAATCCCAGAATCAATGTTTCATCATTAATTTAAGGGTTTATCTCTGCCAGAATTCGCATCTCCACTAAGGTATGTTCTGGGCTTGGGTTAGTCAGTTTGGATTCAAACCCCTATTTCTTAGTTGTTATGTTCTGGTTAAATATTTAACCTCTACAAGCCTAAATTTCTGCCTTTATAAAGTAGGAACAGTGATTATATATTTAAGTGTATACTGTATATGTACTTATAATTATTTCAAGGATTAAAATATGCAGTGCTGTTTGGATTCCTTATGAACATATCTCTTTTATTATAAACATATTTCTTCAAAGTTAAAAAAAAGAGAGGAAGGAGGAAGGACCTAAGTGAAAGGTCACGATCAGGGATGGCTGATTGGTCTCCACTATGATGCCAACTTAGGGGGATCTGCAGGCGCCACCAGCACACTGCCCTGCAAGGCTTGTGAAGGACTCCAAGACTGACTCGAGTCTCCGCAGACCAAGTGCATGGCTGAGCAGAAATGACTCCTCCAATCTGGGCAGGGGGCCTGGGAAAATGTGCAGCCCACATTTACCATCTCTGCTCTAGTTGCCTCCGCCCTGAAGACGAGAAGGCCGGCTGTGATTCTTGCGATTACCTGCAGAAGCATTATGGAAGCCATTACTGGGATCTTCAAAGGCTCCCACTGAAAGAGTAACTTAGCCTCCTAAGGGAACACTGTCTCCCAGTATCATTTTGAAAGGCTGCACCAGTCACAATGCATCGCCTTTTGATCTTTGTGATAAAAGTCCTTGATGTGGACTGGCGAGGAGAGAGAAAGAAGAGTGCTCTTTGCAGTGGTGAGCTGCACAGATCCTGAAGCCGGTTTTGTCAGGGTGGTGAGGAATGAGGGGTGGGTGGGACCTGGAGGACCCAAGCCCCCAGAGGCATCTGAACTTTAGCCCGTTGTCTATTCAGGGGATCAACTGTGGCTTTGGTGTGTTTCCCAGATTGGGGGTGGGTCTCTGAGGCACACAGGTGTTTTGCATTATTAATCAGCTAGATCTCTTTCTTCGTAATAATCTCTCCCTCCACATCTGTGCAAGCACTTTGAAAAGCAGCAGCAGTGTGTCTATGCAGAGTATTTGAAGCAAGACGCCAAGGTGGGCCCACTGGAGGTAGGACAGCAGGCACCGTGCTGGGGCCCAGGGGACACTGAGGGGCCATGAAAAGGTTTTGATTTTAGTTTCTTTTAAAATCATAAGAAAACAAATGAATAGAATAATGAATCCAGTTGAGATTTTATTTGTCTTTATACCAATACAATCATAAAGTATAATTTAAAAAAAATATTTTTAATGGTGGAAGGGGCCCTCGAAGGCAAAGTGCTTCGGGCCCAGGGAAATCATAACGCAGCCCTGAGCATAGGGTATAGAAGAGATCTGAACGGGGTCTGGAGGCAGAGCTGTGGTCCCACTTCAGACCCTGTGACCCTGAGCAAACCATTCATCCAGGGCTGTGGTTTTCTTGTGGTCCAGTGTCCTACAAGTCAGAAGAGGACTGAGGGCTCCTCCTCAACCCTTCTTCTCCGTCCCAGCTCTAAGGAGATGGTGGAAATATGCATGAAGGATATAAAAGGCCACGTTCTCAAAGCCTAGAGGGAAGATGGAGACCACATGCTCCAGAGGACAGGTGAACGTTCCCACAGTGCCCTGACATCTTTCCCATTCCCGAGAAAAAATAAGTCAGGGAGAGGCTGATGAGCAAGCTGGGCCTTTGAGGGGTTGTGGGGCTCCAGGGAAACAGAAGCCTTCCCAGACTGCACAAGTCTGGCCAGAGTTAAGCTAGCTTCTGGAATAACCCAGGGGAGCAGGGAGATGGACAAGAAGAAAGAGACTCCCGGTGTGAGAGGTGTGGCTAACCTGCAGACCCGGCGGTCCTCCTGCTCCTGGGGCACTTAGGCTGAGATGATGATAGGAAGGGCTCTGAAAATTGAAAGGACTTTTCAAAAACAGGCTGTGGGAGAGTTAGGGTGTGCTTTCTGGGGCGTGATGAAACCTGTTCCTTCTTCCCAAGGAATCTCCACAAAATCAACTTTACTCACCCCAGCTCTGGAAGTTGAGTTGAATGTTTTGGCGATATCATTGAGTGCCAAACAAGTCAGGTGTGTGTTCCAAATCGGGCAGGTGTGTAATCCAACTGCCTACTGCTCTTCCTTTTCCCTCCTTTACTCTTTTCCTTCCCTCCCCCTCCTCCCCTCCCCTCTGGCCCCCTACTCCTCCCCTTCTCCCCGTTTCCTCTGCTTTCTCCCCACACAGCAGAAAGTGGAGGGAAGCGTGCCAACTGGAGATCTCCCAACTATAGGGACCCCAAGCAGGAGGGTCAGGGAGCCCCCCTGAGAACCGCAGCCTCCATCTGCTTTCTGACGAATGCAGCTCTAGATGGCAGACTCAGAAGCTAACCCAGGTTTTGTCAGTGGCATTACTAGTTTACATACCACTTCGTTTCTTCTCCTCAAGCACCTTAATAGAATGGACTGGGAGTGGGGAAACTGAGGCAGTGCTTTTTCCTCAGTCTCTGAGAACAGGCATCTCCCCACTCAGCTGTGGAGAGAGAGGTGCAGGACAAGGTCAGCAGACTGGGGCCCAGGAACGCCAGGGCCTTCATCTGCAGGGGCAAACCACGACCCAGCCTGGGCTCAAGAAGGAAACCCTGACTCCTGTTCTGCCCGTCCCCGGAGAGAGAAAAGGAAGGGACTGGCTTAGAAAAAAAGGAAGTCCAGGCATTCCCAAGGCGGTTTGGGGTACGGGCCGGGCCTGGGCAGAAGAATGGGCTGGCAGAGCCCTCTCCACCTCTGAGAACTCCCCACAGAGCTTCCCGCTCATACAGTGTCAAAATTGCTGTAATTAAGAATCAAAGAAATGTATGTTCAAATAATTGAAGGTCGTTTAAAGAAATTATCAGATGGGCAAAATAGTAAAAGTTTTTGAAGACTTTGCCTATTAAACGGGTGCTCTCAAATCCCACTGGAAGGAACCACACAAGCTTCCTGGAGACACATTTAAAAATATGTAACCCCCAATACATCCTTTGCCTCAGCGATTCCACTTCTAAGAATTTGTCCTAAGAAAATCATGAATATCATAAAGAATTACTCACAAAAATGGCCATTGTCATTTTTATTATAATAGTGAAAAATTTGAGACTTAGAAGAGTAGTTAACTAAGTTGTGGTACACTTATTCAATGAAATTCAGAACATCCGTTGCAAATGATTATAGGTATGGATTTATTGACATGGAAGATGTTCATGATGCACTGCTTAAATGAAAAAGCTGTTTCTGAACAGTGTGTATATTATGATCCTACCTTTAAAGAAAACATACATTTATAAGTATAGTCGTTCTCTATTACTGCATAGCAAATTACCCCCAAAAATGTGTGCCTTAGAACAACAAACATTTATTACTTCACAGTTTCTGTGAGTCAGGAATTCAGAAGTGGCTTCTGGCTCACAGTTGCTCATAAGGTTATACTCAAGATGTGACCTGAAGTCTTTAAGGACCTAGAACAGTGGTCAGCAAACCGCGGCTCGCGAGCCACATGTGGCTCTTTGGGCCCGTGAGTGTGGCTCTTCCACAAAATACCACGTGTGAGCGCGCATGTACAGTGCGATTGAAACTTCATGGCCCATGCGCAGAAGTCGGTTTTCGGCCTGGGCGAGTCTATTTTGAAGAAGTGGCCTTAGAAGAACTGGGGGGGTGTCGGTCAGTCGTTGGTCGGGCGACGGGAGACGCAGCTCAGGCGGGCCTCGGGATACGCAACGTGGGGGAGGCGTGCGATTCATGCAGGAGTTGAGTGAGCCAGTCAGTCAGCAGTCTCGTGTGCAGTGGTTAGTGCTAGTCGCGTCTGCAAATCGCGCGGGTGACAAAAGTACCTACTCGAAGCATAAAGTTACCTGTATTTTTCAAACCAGTTGCAAATCCTACAGGTATTTTTGTCATCAATTTAAGAATTGTAATTATTTTGTGTTGGTGGCTTTATTATTATAAAATGAAACATTTTTTAGGTGTCCTGTTTGACATGGCTACAAAGAAGAAGCAAAGAAAAACAGAAGACGAAAACCGTGAATTTAAAGTTGAATGGACCGAGACTTTCGCATTTATTCAAAACTTAAATGGCCTTCTGACCTGTCTTATTTATCAGGAAAAATTGGCGCAAAACAAGGAATCAAATTTGGAGAGACACTTTACAACTAAACACGTGTCATTTAGTACTAAATATCCTGTCGGTGATGCAAGGAAGAAAGCAGTTGAGGAACTTCAGAAGAGTCAAGAAAAATCAAGTTCTGTATTTAATTACTGGATGCAATCTTCCAACAATGTTAATATTGCAAGTTTTGTGGTTAGTCAAGAGATTGCTAAGAGAGGAAAACCATATACAGACAGCGAATACATAAAAAGTTGTTTTATAAATGCATCCGAAGAGCTATTTCGGGATTTTAAGAACAAAGCAGATATTCTAAAAAAAATTAAAGAGTTACCATTGTCTGCTAAAACAGTGAAAGATGGAACAGTCAAAATGTCTTCAAATATAACCAACCAGCAAGTCGAAGATCTTAAATTGGTTTCAGCTTTATCAATAGCAGTTGACGAGTCTTGTGACATAAATGATACAGCGCAAGTTTCACTTTTTGTACGATTTATTTCATCTACAGGTCCTAAAGAAGAACTTTTAGGATTATTGCCACTCAAAGGTCAAACAGGTGGAGAGGATATAGCAAATGCTGTAATTGAGTGCATTGAAAAACATCATATTCCACTCAATAAAATTGTCTCAATTTCAACAGACGGGTCGAAAAGTATGACAGGCGTAAGAAACTGGTTTGTTGCTATTTTGAAAGGAAAAAATTAATCACGAGATACTTACTTACCATTGCATCATTCATCAAGAAGCGCTTTGTGCGCAGACATTTCCAGAAGAAATTTGCAAAGTTATGGAATTGGTGATTAAGATTATCAACTCCATTATAGCTAATGCTCTTAATCATCGCCAATTTAAAGAATTTTTAGTTGAAATGGAGAGTGAGTACGCAGATCTTCTGCTGCATAACAAGGTATGTTGGTTATCAAGAGGAAACGTTTTGAAACATTTCACTTCCTTATTAACAGAAATTAAAGCATTTCTCCTTGAGAAGGGTGTTCACTACCCAGAACTAACGAAGAATCAGTGGATCCAAAATTTTATTTCATGGTAGATGTTACGTCTCATCTAAATCAGCTTAATCGTAAACTACAGGGGAAAGAAAACAGCTTTTTTGATATTAAAAGAAATTATTTCATTCGAAAACAAATTATCTCTTTTTGCTCAAGATTTTGAAAGAGAACTTTGATTCACTTTCCAAGCCTGTTGAAACATCGCCAAGAAAATAATTCTGATATTGACATTTGCTATTTCAAAACAACACTTTTAAATATGAGGGAAGCTTTTCTCAACAGCTTCGTAGATGTAATTAAGACATAAATTGAGATGAGGTCATACTGGAGTAGGGTGGGCCCTTAATCCAAAATAATTGGTGTCCCTATAAAACAGGAGAAGAGACTTGGAGACACACAGGGAGAATGCCACGTGAGGACAGAGGTAGAAATCGGAGAGAGGCAGGTGCAAGCCGAGAAACACAAAAGATTGACAGCTACCACCAGAAGCTAGGAAGAGACAAGAAGGCATTCTCCCCTACAGGTTTTGAAGGGTGCATGGCCCTGCCAACACCTTGATTTTGCATTTCTAGTCTCCAGAACGATGAGACAATACATTCTTGTTCTCTTAAGCCATCCAGTTTGTGGGACTTTGTTACAGCAGCCATAGGAAACTAAGACTGGTCATGGCACAGAATTTTAAGGAGAGGCGATACTAGAGCAAGTTTGGGAATGACCCAGAGGATGAGACCTTTAGGGGGGAAGAGCTGGGGTGACAGCCAGAGCGGAGTAATGGGGAGGAGCCCTGGCAGATGGAAGGGTTGGGTTTTTTTTTTGTTTTTGTGTGTGTGTGTTTTTTTAAATATATTTCTTTATGGATTTCAGAGAGGAAGGGAGAATGAGAGAGAGATAGAAACATCAATGATGAGAATCACCGATTGGCTGCCTCCCGCACGCCCCCACTGGAGATCGAGCCCGCAACCCAGGCATGTGCCCCTGGCTGGAATCGAACCGGGGACTCTTCAGTCCGCAGGCCAATGCTCTATCCACTGAGCCAAGTCGGCTAGGGCTGAAAGGGTTGGTTTTTGACATGAGCAAGTCCACTTCCATTGCAACAGCAGGCGAGAGTGTGTGTACAAATACAGTGGAACCTCGTTTCTCAAACTGTTTGGGAAGGCTGTTCGAAAACCAATTTGTTAAAAAAACGAATCATTGTTTTCCCATTAGAAATCATGTAAATTAAATTAATATGTTTCAGACCCCCAAATAAATCTATTTTAACCTTTCTTATAGAAAGTACATGTCTAATGTACTGTTTAATTTATAAATAAACACTTCTTTTTTAAAATTTATGGAACCATCTCCTACTAGCCTTAAACAAATTGTTCATATATCACTGCCTCGGAGATGCTATCACCAGCTAATTGCTTTTCCTTTATCCAATCAACAACAGTTTTTCTACATATTCAATTGCCTGTGATTGTTGTTTTGTGAGCACTTTCACATCCTTAGCAACATTAGAACTCTGAATGTTTTAAAATTGCACTAATCCTCAATTTCACCAGCAACAAAAGCATTCTCTCCATTGTTTGTTGCCTGAGAGACGCTTTTTGTCATGCTGAGGTATCAGCGTGAAAGGTTTGTCAGGTCAAAAACTGAAGTTTTGGTAGACAACCGAGACATTTTTACTGTGAACAACTTGGTCAAGAATCAAAATGTTTGAGATGGGAAATGTTCAAGAACTGAGGTTTGACTGTAGAGGTAAGTTCATAGGCCTGGTGGTGAGAAGATAAGAGAGTTCATGTCTAAGGGCTTCAATTCTCTCAGAATAGAAGAAATATGAAGCGAAAAGTGTGGGAAAGTGAATTTAATAAAGAAATATGGTAGGCCCTAGCTGGTTTGCCTCAGTAGATAGAGCATCTGCCCGCAGACTGCAGGGTCCTGGGTTCGACTCCTGTCATGGGCACATACCTCGGTTGCAGGTTCCATCCCTGGCCCTGGTCGGGGTGCGTGCAGGAGGCAACCAATCCATGTGTCTCTCTCACATTAATGTTTCTCTCTCTCTCTCTCTATCTCTCCTTCTCCCTTTCATTCTTTCTAAAGATCAATGGAAAAACATCCTTGGGTGAGGAAAGAAAGAAAGAAAGAAAGAAAGAAAGAAAGAAAGAAAGAAAGAAAGAAAGAAAGAAAGAAAGAAAGAAAGAAAGGAAGGAAGGAAGGAAGGAAGGAAGGAAGGAAGAGAGAGAGAGAGAGGAGGGAGGGAGGGAGGGAGGGAGGGAGGGAGGGAGGGAGGGAGGGAGGGAGGAAGGAAGGAAAGAAAAGAAAGAAAGAAAGAAAGAAAGAAAGAAAGAAAGAAAGAAAGAAAGAAAGAAAGAAAGGAGGGAGGGAGGGAGGGAGGAAAGGAGGGAGGGAGGAAGGGAGGGAGGAAAGGAGGGAGGGAGGGAGATGATAGAATTTCATTCAGAAGAAAAAGTTTGGAAAACTATATCTCAGAATTTTAGTAGTAGATATCATTAAAATGAAATTTGGGGTGAGTTCTTTCTATTTTTCTAATATAAAATTTCTAATTTTCTTCCAATGAGCTTAGATTAAATATCCAATAAAAATAACTTTCAATTTGAAACAATGTACATCCTGGTGCTGAGCCTAAAGTTCCAGCCAGCTCCTAAGGGTATGTACACACCACGAAAATGGGATAAAATCAAGAGGCTGTGGGTTTTTTTCAGTGAGAAGGAATAGTTGGAATCAAGGAGAAGCCCCAGGCATGGACAGCATCCAACAATGGTCATCCTGCTTTAGATAAACACCAGGAGCAAAAGCAGCAGCATCCTTTAAGGACACATGTGCCTGGGGATTTGCAGACCATGGAGGGATCAGAAGACAAAACTCAGTTCCTTCCTTGGAAGATGCAACTCTTGCTCCTGGAGGGTCTGGGCGGTCACACATCTGCCAAGGACCTGCTCTCTGTAGGAGAGGGAGGATGGCTTACTTTCTGCATTTTGTGAGGACAGATCTTAATGCCAGTAGAAGCACCATAAAGTTGCAGAACTTCAGAGTACTTGACCCACCTACCTCACAACTGGCAGAACCCAGGGCCCTGTGTTATTAAAAAGCTTCCAAATGACTCTGGCCAGTAGAGTTTGGGAACCACTGCTCAGACCTAACTCTCTGTTATATGGTTGAAGAACAACTGTGCTCTGAGATAGTAACTTATTGGCATAGAGGCAATGCTAATGTCCCAGGTGTCCTTGAGTCTGAGTCTTTCCACTCCCCCCCACCCCCCCCCACACACACCCTTTTCTCAAAGAGTCCTCCCCAGTGTGGAGGAGGACTGCTCCTTTGCTCCGCCAAGTCCCACCCATTCTTCAGGGCCCAGCTCAAGTCAGCCCCTCATCACCAACATTACAGAACAACTGACTACTCTCTCACTGAGCTCTCCAAACTGAATTCATCCAGGGATGGCAGCCCGGGTGTTTTGATCCTTTCTCCACAATGAAGTTTGCCCACAGCTGTGAGGACAAGCATTTCTTCCTCACCCCTCTTCCTAGCAGAGTGCTGGGCGCATTGTAAGGAGGTGGGAGGCCAAGTGGACAGGGTACTGAGCACTCCCCCTGGCAGCCAGGCACGCCAACGCTGTGCCTCAGTTTCCTCATCTGTAAAATGTGGCGGTGAGTGAGGTCAGTGGTTTACCAACTTAAAAAAAAATGTTAGCAGTGGAACCATTTTGTGCCATTGGAATCAGCACCCTAATTGTATGAACCAAATGAAAGAGAGGTGCCGTGGCTGAAGCGGGGGTGGACACTCACCCCCCCTGCTCCTCACTGGCTGCAGGCATGGTCTGAAACCCGGTGAAAGAACTCCCAGCTGACCTCTCACACCGGGTAATGCTCCACATGCCAAGAAATTTCATACATACTCGTGGTCGGCCATTCTGTCTGATTGCCAGGCCTTCCCTGCCGCCACGTCGAATGCTCTGTTCCGTGGCTCTCCGCCCGGCCGTATCTGGACATTCCATTCCACTCTGCTCCTCGCACACGGCTGCCAAGCTGGGCGGCTGTGATGCGGATGGTCCCTCAGTCCCTCGCCGGGAGGGAGGCCTCCGCGGCTGGGCAGGGCTGATGAGTTTTCATCGTATTTAACAGAGACTCAGGGCTCCCTGGGGAGGAAGAAGAGGAAGAAGCTGCCCTGAGATCCCCCTTGTAAGCTATCTGATGAGTGGCTGCTTTTCTCTAAGCTCCTCGGATGAAACTTGTCAGGGGAGATTTCCTAGCTGAAATCCTTTACTCCCTCCAAAGCTGCGGCCCAGACACTCCCACATCCTCCCAGCAACTCTGACATCCTGTCCTTCCCAAGGAAATAGTTCACTTACTAGCCATGGGCCCTCAGGAAATCTGCTCACCCCTTGGGCTTTGGCACCCTAATTTATAAAATGGGGGCACCCTGATTTATAAAATGGGGACACCCATCGGCACCTACCTTGCAAGGCTGTTACTCAGCTAGTACACACCAGTGGACGTGTTCCGGTTATTAGACTGTTCAAATGCACCCATAGCGGTAGGTGAAAAGCCACTGCCCCAAGCCCCTGGATTTCCCTCACCTCCAAACACTCTAGCCACCCCCTGTGGAATCCCCAGACATCCGTTCCTGTCAGACCCAGCAGGGGACTGCTGACCGGGTTCCAGAGCTGTGTCCAGACTCAGTTCTGAAAGACTGGTGTCCGAGCCTTCCAGGTGGTTACATATTTTAGTATTACTCTTGGCTGTGGCAATGCAGGATAATGTACCTGCCACTCCCAGCACATTAGGTTGCTGGGACACCAGAGAAATGGTGATTTTTATAATCCTGCTACTTCACAGCATGGGGCCTCTCAAGTTTGTTTTCCTCAGTCAACGCCTAGCTAAAAATTATCCTTATTCATGCTTCGCACCACCCCTCGCTTCCTCCATGGAGAGCTGAGACATTGACAAGGGTGCCTTGTTTATATGTTGTTTTTTTAAATTACTCTTAGGTCTCCATGTAGTTTTATGTCTAACTCCTTTGTGAGTTGATTTCAGATCCAACACGGTTAAAAGAGATGAACCCTTTTTGTTTGGATATCAGGCTGCAAAGGGGCAAAACGGACCTGCTCCCTGGTGACAGCACAGCTAGGTTACAAATAAGTCACCGAGGAAGGGTCCAATACCCCATCAAACCCAACCCCCAAGTGTGAACGAGGAAACTCCCAATTTAAAGAAAAGGGCATTGTCAGGAACGTGATCAACCTGTAATATGTGCCTTGTCCTAGTGACGTTAGGAAACCAGGTGAAGAAAGAGTCCCTCAGAAAAGGGGCAGACCAGCTCAAGCACCATACGCTTGGTTTGCTGTGACCCACTCATCCATCCGTCCGTCCATCCATCCATTCATTCACTTATTTATTGTCTACATCTTCCCAAAATTATTTTGTTACTGTAGAACATACAATACCTTTACTTTGTTGAGAGAGAAGAAAGGGAAGGTGGGAGGAGGAAAGAGAAGTGAGAGTAACTGACAGGTAACTAAGAGAAGAAGAAGGAACTACAGTCCCCATCCAGCAAAGATTCATTTACTAAGCAAACAACGCTTTCTATTTTTCTTTGGCTGAAAAGGCCTCCACTGAGCAGTATCGATTGGGGAACTGGGCCACTGTGCCCCTGCCAGGCAGAATCCATCAAGGCTGCACCGGCACTCGTGAGAGCTGGTTTTCCAGCCTCGAGGAAGCAGGTCCCCAGCGGGTTCTTTGCAGGAGCCAGTCTGGGTTTAAGTGCGCCCACAAAGAGGGGAAACTGAAGGCAGATCCAAAAAACTAGGGCGGAGGGCTCAAAGAAGTTGAGATTCGAGTTCTCTGGGTGCGGTAGGCCTCGCACCTGTGAGCTGGCCCCAGGGCCTTGTGCCCAGCTCATTGGAAGGGCTGTCAGTCACCCAGCTGAGCAACTGACCGATAGGTCTGTCTTTATTGAACAATTCTCAATGTATCCTGGAAAATGCCACCAAACTGAGATGCTTGACTGGTGCCTTGGGCCTTTGCTAGGGAGAAAATGTAGTCATTCACTTTTTTTTTTTAGAAAAAAAAATGTTTTTATTGATTTTTAGAGAGAGGGGAAGGGAGAGGGATAGAAAGATAGAAATATTAATCAGCTGCCTCCTATACACACCTCTCCTGGGGATCAAGCTCACAACCCGGGCATGTGCCCTAACTGGGAATCAAACTGACAACCTCTTGGTTCCTGGGTTGATGCTCAGCCACTGAGCCACACCAGCCAGGCTTGTCATTCACTGTAAATAGTGAGTGATTCTTGAAAGCTGACTAGTGACTTTACACATTAGGGGAAGGAAAGAGGAAGAGGGCCTGACTGTCTGCATTGACTGACGCTGTTAGGAGAGCTGACTCAATGGTCGACAGTTAAATTCCAGGGTTCTGAGGAAAAAAATGTTTTGGAAAGCAATTTCTTCCTCATTACAAAGACCAGAAGGTGGCCCTGAGAAAGGTGGAGTTGGTGCGCCCATTCTCAGCAGAGGTCAACAGGGGCCGGAGGGAAGTGGGGTGGAGAGGAAGGTGGAGGCTGTGCCATAAGCAAAGGTAAAGTTGGAACCATAAAGCATGTGTGGGGCACAGAGTTCTGGCCCCGCCTGACTGGAGCCAGGCCTGCCCCGCATTGTGGGCTTAGGAAAAGTAAGGGTGGTGCCTGTGGGCATGGAATGCTAATAGCTCACACCTGTATGGTGGGGCTTAAGAGTAGACATAGTATATTAACTGGTGAATTCTCCCCACAATCCTCTAAGGCAGGTGTCATTTTTCCCCATTTTACAGTCAGAGAAACTGAGATCTAGAGATACTAAGTAACCAGCCCAATGTCACCTACAAGTAAATGATAGAGCTGAAACGTGAACCCAGTATCCTGGCTCCCATACCCTGAATTTTTAGTCACTATGTGATCCTGTCGCTATCAATATAATCGAGAAAGGAAGCCAGTATGTGTGGAAAACGATGCTTTCAGGTTGGGACCTGTGGCATTGAGGTGGAGGCAGCCTCTAGGCAATTGGCGATGTCTCCTGCAGCTCCTGAGACCAAGGGCACAGAGGGCAGGCCCCTGAGATGGCTTTCCGGGCCCCCTGCCCCCACTCTCCCTGTTCTTGGGGACGGAGGGAAAGACTTTGGAAGGTGCCTGTTTTGTTTGTTTCTGAGCTTGTCTGCAGGACAAGGTCTTATACATATGAAAAGAAGATGGAGGCTATAGAAAGAGGATGATACAGATGGAGGATGGATACGTATAGTCAGCCACATATAATCCCTTTTCTCTTGGCGTATACAAAGGCAGAGGTCTTTATGCTGAGCCGATCAATGACCAGTCAGAGCACTCTTTCATCCATGAAAAAATCAATTAGTCAGTCTGAACCAACACAGAAGAGCAACAGGATGGCCCAAGTGATGAAACCCACTTCTGGGAAAGCTTCTTCTGTAGTTATTCATTTAACTTTCAAAACAACCCCTGGCATAGAGACTACTATTACATCCGTTTATACTGATTGACACATTCCCCATGGACAAAAGCCTTTTATGTAAGACACGCATTTGTTGGTGGAAAGAGGCCCGGGCTGAGAATCAGAACACATAGCTTGCAGATCCCACTTTGCTGCATGTGTTGTTCGGTCTTGGTCCCCTCACCTGTAAAATGGGAGCAGGGGTTGAAGGACAGCATTGTTAAAGCTCCTTTCTGCTAAGGCTCCAGGATTCCTGTACTGCCCCAGGCCTCTTTCCATTGGCTTCCTGGGTCCAGGCTGGCTGCTCCGCTCCTGCCCCAGCTGCCCCTCTCCTAGCAGGCACAGACTTGTGGCTTCCATCCAATCTCTGCCCTCTCACCTCCCCCCACCCCAGAGCCTTCAGTGAGCGTCTGTCATTGCTTTCCTGCTTCTTAGTGTGAAACTGGGGAGGAGGTGGCACCCTGTGGTTCCTGGCCCAAAGGCAAGGCTCTTCCCCATCTGACTGAGGAGGGGGAAGGAGCGTGGCAGATGGTGAGCAGGGATGCTCCTGTCCCCAGGCCCTGGGTGGCTGTCATCTGCCACCCTCAGCTCACTGTGGCCGTGGCCTTTCCTTGCTGGCAGCACGCAGCCTGCAGCCCAGCCAGTCGGCCAAATGGCCTTTGCAGACAAAAAACACTGAGCCTTGGTTTCATACTTCTAATCACTTTTGATTTTTGAGTTGGCATTTCCGTTTCATGGCATGAGGATTCATTAGGTCAGGATCCAAAGCAGCTCACTGGCCCTCTGCCCTGCTCGCAGGTATCAGAAGGCCTGGACAGTAGGGCAGAGTCTACTTCAGGGACTTACCATGGTAACTGACTGCAGTGGGACTTACCAAAGTACTCCCTCCCCTGACACCTTTCATGAAGTCTTCCCTGAAAATGCAGGTCTACATTTACCTCTGACTTTTCCATTTCTTTCCCACCCCCACCCCCTCTCTCTTTCCCCTGAAAATGCTACACGGTGTGGTTGTGCCTGGGTGGTCTCCTCATCTCTTAGAGGGCAGCAGAGAACCTATGAGGAGCATAGGCAGGCCTGGGAAATAAGTGGTTTCAGCACAAGTCCCAGAGATCACAAGCAGAGCAGGGCCCAATACGTCAGGCCTGTGAATGCCATCTTTTCATGTCTTCTCCACAGTGATCAGCACCGGGCTCAGGGCTCAGTACCTCAGCGATGATCCATTGTTGATCAAAGGAAGTAGCCAACCTGGTTGGAACTCCACTTCCTGCACTTAGAGGAATGTGGAATGGAATAAGGGAAGGGGGGATTGCTAGGGGTGTGTCGTGGAGTTGGGCAGACACAGGAGCGGACTCTACCGCCTCTCATGGAAACATAACACTCCTTAATTGGAGCGCCTATATTTGGATGTACATAAATGTGGAACTGAAGCCTATGTGTGTCATATTTTATTAAACGAAAAGGCCATGGGAAAGCTGTAGGCATACAATCCAGCCCTCGGCGGTCAGGGGCAGCTGGAAGTCAAAGGTGACCAGCCCTCTGTGGTTGGTGTCAGCAAGGAGAACGAAGACAGAGTCTGCATTTAAGAAAAGCATTTGGGTGAATCTCCTGGCCGAGTGCTCCTGTGGGGCTTGGATAATGCTGATGAATATGTGCGTTTTGAAATGATCGGGAGTCAGCCTGTAATCTATCACAGATAAAAATACCTTTGGGGGCAACTAACCCTTTCTCCACTGCTGTGAAGTCCAACCCTTTATGAGGAAGGGGACCTGGGCCACATCCCCACAGTCTTTATCATTATCCGCCATCATTGCCAGGGTACGCTACTGAAATGCCTGCTTATGTGTGGTGCTTGAATAAAGCTCTATCTAGGGTAAGACCGAAGTCCTTATCACCTCCCGCAGTGATCCTGTGGTCTATCCCGTTTCAGCCTACGCACTAGGAGACCACGTGGGATGGCGGATCAAGCATCCGGTAAACCTGGGTGTGGGTGCTGACTCTGCCATTTAGTAGCTGTCTGTGTTTAAGTAAATCACTTAGCTTTTCTGAGTTTTAGATTTTCATCTGTTGTTGTGAGATCTAAGGAGTGAGCCACTATTAAATATTTGTATAAGCAAATCTTAAGTCCCTTCCCTTTCTATCCACTCATTATTCTTCTAAGGCAAACAGTGACGTAGGTCAGGGAGGGTGTAGATGTGGCACATGTGTTGTCCCTATGCTTCCAATGCATGTGAATTAATCCATAATTAATCACTGCACTGTGCTCTGTCCTGCTAAGCTTCAAGGCCCCAGAATCTTCAACCCAGTGTTCCAGGCTGCACACCATTTAGGACCTAGGCCACTTTCTCTACAACTCATTTGGTCTCTTGAGAATGGGACCATTCCAGTTTGGTGGACTGTGGGGAGGCCAACAGTAGAGGTCTATTTGCATGAGGAACCAAGGGACCCCCTGGGAAAGAATTTATTCCAAGAGAAGAGAGAAGGGAGTCACAGAGTTAGAATTAAGGGCAGTGGCCCATGGTGTGGGAGTAAGAGTATGGATTTTGCGGCTCAGAATGACCTCGCCCAGCCCCAATGGATTGATGTCTGAACCCTTATTGATGGAAGAGCTACAAAAATATATATAAAAGATTACCTTCACAATGATGGTGGTAGTTGCCAATGGTCTAAGGCAGCTGCTGCTTTAGAACCAGCAACTTCTGCCTCAGTGGGAAGAGGGAGAGTGTCTCTCCGGATACCTATGCCAGGTTTGGGGCATGGGCAGGTCTGGGGCGTGGGCAGATGTTGGACATGAGTGGCTTCAGCACAAGTCCTGGAGAACACCAGCAGCAGCAGGGTCCTTGGTGGTACCCAGTGCACCAGACTTTGGCAGGCACCCTCTGTGGCTACTGCACATGCCACAGGCCATGGCTGAAAACCTGAGCTCAGCAAGGCAGAGCAGATGAGCAGGCTGCTGTCAGGTACCCTGAGGCCTGGATAAATAGCGTATCACCCACTGGGAACTCTCAGAACTACAAGGGGAGAATTTGAGGTGCCACAGAATGAATAAGAGGCAGCCAGAGAAATATTTTTAAAAATAGTATTCCTAGAGCTCCCCTCCAATTCAGCCCCTGGTGGCCTAGGAAACTATAGGGTTGGTGTATGATGCTGAGCCCTCATGCATTCTATATCTATATCTATATCTGTCTATATTGAGTTTTTTAATGAGCCTCTGGTAGAGGCATTAGAAGCAGTAGCTGGATTTTATGCCTCATGGTGTCTTAGGCAGTCCCTAGAACAAGCTGGAATGATAGTAGGCCCTTGAAAAAAGGCTGGTCAAAGGAAAAAATGAATAATGGAATGAATTCATGGATGGATGGATGGATGCATGGATGGAGTATCATTCCTGGAAGCCAGTATTGATGATCCTCTGTCACTGATCTTTATTTGCATTTTGTTTTTCCTTCTCATTTCTATCTTTTCCTCCCTGTAACATGTTTCTTGCTTCCTTAGTTTTTATCACCTCCATCTCTGTCTCTGCTGTGAGCTTCCTTTCTCATAGGTTCACCCTCCTGAAATCAGAATGAAAGTGTAAATCAATTTTCCATTAATTTATTAATTAATTGAGTCAAGAACTGTTTATTGAACCCCAGCTGTTCCTTTGTCCATTCGTGCAAGCACTTGACAAGATGTTTATTGAGCACCAGTGGTGTGTCTGAAGTGGTGCCAGGAGCTAACTGATGGGGAAGCAGAAAGATCTAAACAAGATCCCCGCTCTCTGAGGTCCAACAATCTAGCAAAACCAACAGAAACTGGAAGCCACTGATCTCTGCTGACCCATCCCTCCCACCCTAATCAGTTGCCCCTCATTCGGGTTGTATGGGGCAGTCCACTGGCCATGTAGCCTCTTGCTCACTTACTAATTGGTCTAACGTCAGTGCCTGCAGTGGCCACGTAATTAATGTGCTATTTCCAGAAGCAGCCAGGCCCTCTCTCCTCTTCACCTCCCTTTACCCAGCTCCTCTCATTTATCTTCAGTCCCTTCTGCTCCTTCCTTGATTCGAACCCTCAGATCTCAGAATTACTAGTAGAAAAGATCTTGGAATGCATCAGGTTTCAGCTTATGCCTTCCCCAAGCTGGTCCCTGGGTGCTGGCAATAGCCTCTCCTCTCTGCGTAACGGGGCTCCTGGCTCTACTGTGGCAGATTCATATGTTTGGCTTAAGTTAACCCACTTTGTCTGCCAGAAATTAGAGCTCAGGATAATCCTGATTCATCTTTTGAGCTGTAGCCTGTCAGATATTGGAATTATAGCTATTATGTTTCTTTTCAGGATTTTCTTCTTGAGAGTAAATATTTCCAGTTTCTCAGCATTTCCAAATTCAAATACGATCTGTCACAGTACAGAAGAGCTTTCTCTGGACAGACTCTAGTTTTCCTATAGACCCCTCAAAATATGCCCTATCCCCTAAATGACTACTATAAAGAGGTCTTCCCAGAAATTGAGGTCAGCTGGACTATTGCCTTGTCTTAAACGACCACTGTAGTCCTACTTGTATACCCTAAGTCTGCATCCATTACTATTTGCCCTTACGAACTTACAGTCAACTAAAATTACCAAGTCTTCTTGACTTGGCTAAAACAGGATATGTTAAGGTTAAAATAAACCAAAGAATTATCTAGTAGTTCAATCCACCAATTTCCTTCCTTCCTTCCTTCCTTCCTTCCTTCCTTCCTTCCTTCCTTCCTTCCTTCCTTCCTACCTTTTTTCTTGCCACAAGGCAGAATTTATTAACACAAATACAATGTGTACACAATCCATCTATTCATTTTCTTCACTGTGCAGCCAGGCCTTGAGATCGGTGACTCAGATAGCCAGCTGAGCTGCTCTTTCCACAATGTCTTGGCGGTTCTTTGAGGAGACATTGTGAGCAATCTCAGCACAGTGAGATTTATTGCACTTCTAGCTCCTTGACACTGTGGACTAGGGACTTCTGAACGCTACTGGGCAGCATGTGTGTTGTGTGTGTTTTTTCTTCTAATAACCAATGTTGGGCATCAAGATCTGGTCATTGAATCTTCTGCACACTCTGTTGTCAATGCCTCTGGGTTTCCGCCAGTTCCACTTAATTTTGACATCTAGGTCTGATTGGTGCCAGATGAACTTCTTGGTCTTCTTTTTGACAATCTTGGGTTTCACTAGGTGTCTGAGGGCAGCCATGGTGCTGAGTAGGAGATGGCTGCCACCTCCATAGGCAGTGCCAAGGAAGAGACCAACCTACTAATTTTCCAAGAAAGAAAACTGAGATCCAGAGAAGCCGAGTGATTCACAGCTTATATAGAGTGGGACAGAGTAGGGATTCCCAACTCCTGATCTGGTTCTCTTTCTACTACATCAAGCTGCCTTTTGATTGGCTGCCATTTCAGAAGGGAAGTAGAAAGCATTTTCTGCTTTCAAGTTAGTTTATCTTATTCAATATTTTGCACTATAGGGTTTTGCAACCCAGTGCATGACCTTGGGTTTTAGTTCTTTTGGATTTCATCTTATTCACTTCATTCAATCTGTCAAGATCATTTCTGGCCTTGATTTGGCGATGCATTGCTTGGCAGGCCCTCCCAGCCTTGTGCTGGAACTTCTTCTAGCTCTGGATGGTTTTTGTTCTGTGTGCTCTGCCAATTGTTCCACTGGAAGCTTGGCAGAGGAGACACACTGGCAGAAGCCAGACTCACCATGAGCTTCCTTCTCCCCACATCCATCTGCTTGGCTGTTGCCTTCCACAGTGGGTTTCTCTTCTCCCATTTGCCTCTCATTCTGCTTCTTAGGAGCCCCACAGATCCATTTCAGATCCTACTCCCAGTATGAAATTTAGGGGAAAACATGACAAGCAGGATTTGTTTTATTTTGTGACTTAGCCTTTCCTGAGAGTCTATATGAGAAAAATTCCTGGGCCAGGCATCACCCAGATACTGGTTCCTTTCACTTTATGCACTCACATTATTTCTTCTCCTCAGTTTTCTCTACTAGTACAGTGGTTCTCAACCTTCTGGCCCTTTAAATACAGTTCCTCATGTTGTGACCCAACCATAAAATTATTTTCGTTGCTACTTCATAACTGTAATGTTGCTACTGTTGTGAATCGTCATGTAAATATCTGATATGCAGGATGGTCTTAGGCGACCCCTGTGAAAGGGTCGTTCGACCGCCCAAGGGGTCGCGACCCACAGGTTGAGAACCGCTGTACTAATATATAATGGGACAATATGGAAATTCTCAGCTAGTGACCATCTGCTCTGTGTTATTAGCTATGCCAGGGTCTTTGTTTATTATTTGCATTTCATTTTAATTGTCACCACAAGCCTTCATAGCAGGAAACATCCCCATTTCAAAGAACAGAAAACTGAGGTCAGAAAAGTTAATTTGCCAGGGTGCATTCAGTTAGTAAATGGCACAGTTTCTTCACCCCCTGCCCTCTTTTGTTGAATGATTATAAATATAAAGTAATTTAGAGATGAATGTAAAGCTGCTTTGCAAAGTATAAAGCACTCTGTAAATATAAGGGAGTATGATTAAAATACTGAGGCTCCTCACTTGCTTGCTTTCCTTCTCCTTTCTGTCACCTCCCTAAAGTATAAGCAGCTGCCTTTGGTCCAGACCTATCAAAGAAATGTCATAAAATCATTTTTCAAAATGTCAAATGCCTGTGTACTTTAGCCCAAAGTAATTAAGCCATTTTCACTAAGTCACAATGCACAACTCTGGGAACTTCCAGAATGTGCCCTTTCTCCTCCATCCTGAACTAATGGAAATCAAGGCTGAAGGCTGAGCTTGCAGGGGAGTCCATGAGAGCCCTTCAGTGCCTCGGAGGCCTGGCCTGACTTTGGCCGGTCTCCAGCAGTGACCACAGAGTGCTAAATAATAACAAGGTTGAATTATTTATCCAGGGGCTAGTGACACATGATGGCATGGTCCACTTCTAGCAGAGTGCCAGGGTCCCAAGGTCTACAGTGAATGGATGCCAGAGGCAGGTCTGCAATCCTTGTCTCTAGGTCACCACCTCCACCTCCACCCCCACCCCCACAGCTCCACTCCCACACCAACCCTGAATTATTCCACCTCCTACACAACAGGCAGAGCAAGAACGCAGTGCCTGGAGGGCAGCTAACATTTCTGTGACATTATTGGGTGTTTAAGCTGAGCTAGATATTTGTACATACATTTCCCCATTTCATATCCACAGCAATGCTTTTTTTCTCCATTTTTCCTGGTAAAGAAATTGAGGCTCATGCTCTAAGTTACACAGTTGGCAAGGGGTAGAGCCAGAATGAGAGCCTAGGTCTGACTTATTTCAAGGATACCAATGGGCTTTCTCTTGGAATTTCTCTTACCTGACAATTAGTTGTTTGTTTTGTTTTTGTTTTTAGATATACCATACTTTTTTATGTTTTGTTTTTTATTGATTTCAGAGACAAAGGGAGAGGGAGTGAGACACAGAAACATCAATGATGAAAGAGAATCATTGATTGGCTGCCTCCTGCATACCCCCTACTGGAGACTGAGCTCACAACCTGGGCATATGCCCTGATTGGGAATCCAACCATGACCTCTTGGTTCTTAGGTCAACACTCAACCATAAGCCACACTGGCTGGGCTACAATACTTTTTATCATTAAAAAAGTGTGGCAAAGAAGAAAAAGAAGGAAATCTCTAACTCCATTTATGGTTACTTGATATCAAAAGTAGATTAATAGCAGTTTCAGAAATAAATACCATTATGATAATAAACACAAAAATCCTAAATTAATATTAACTAGCTAAATCCAACAACTGTGAATGTCAATAAAATTGATATTTAACAACTAAACATTATGACCAAGCAGAGTTTTATCCACCAAAAAAAAAAGCATGAATAACCCTGGCTGATGTGGCTCAGTGGATAGAGCATGTCCCATGCACCAAAGAGTTACAGGTTTGATTCCTGGTCAAGGGCACATACCTGGGTTGCAGGTTCCATTCCCAGCCTTATTTGGGGTGTGTGGGGGAGACAACCAATTGATGTGTCTCTTTCACATCAATGTTTCTCCCTCCCCCCCTCCCCCCCACTTTCCCTCCCTTCCACTCTCCCTAAAAAATCAGTGGAAAAATATCCTCAGTAGAGGATTTTAAAAAATGCATGAAGAAAATGCCATTCTCCTTCTTTCCTTACTGAAACTCTCAGCTTTAATTCCCATGATACTAGATTATTATACCAGTGAATTTCCCTTATTTCTCAAAGATTTTTTACTCCTGGTCTCCTGTCACTCTCTCTACAGTTACTGTTTTCTGAATTCTTAGAGATTTAAAGGTAAATGTAGACGAAGCTTCTAATATCCTGACTGCTCAGATCTTTGACCTCCTCTCCTCAAGTGAACTGTCGTCTCTCCTACTTCACCCACACTGCTATCAAGACAGAAATCTTATACAATAACTGCTCTACTTTAGCCAAAACAGGAGGAAAAGTGCGCGCGCACACACACACACACACACACACACACACACACCAGCAAAGGCAGAGTGAAGAGCCTGGCCTTTTCTCCTCTGCAGGTGTTAATGACAATAAGTTTTAAAAGCACAATCTAAGAAGTTCAGGCGGTGCCAAGCACAGTCTTGGGGAGCAGAAGATTCTTGGCATGGTTTTTAAAGCCCGCCCTCCATGATCTGGTCCCATTCTAGCTGCTTCTTATTGCAGACACAGTGTTTTCTATCATCAGAATCATCTGGAACCTTTTAAATACAGATTCTTGGTTCACATTCCTTATTTACTGCGATCACAATACCTGATGCTGGGACCCAGGAATCTGTGTTTGAGCCTCCCAAGTGATATGACGATGAGCTGGTTTGGAAACCATCAATTTGCACAAACCTTCTCTTTACTCACTTTCTAAATTATCTTTTCTGTGACTGCACAATGCCATGGACTTCATTTAGATTGGCTTTTCTCTACTTCCACCATCATTGTTTCAACCCAGCTCGCACTTCAACTATAAGGATCTTGATCACCAAAGCTTCCAGAAATGTCTGTCCCCAGCCCCACCCCTGCCCTGTATTCCATGAACATCTTTGGTCTTCAAGTAGCTCATAACAGAGACCCAACATAACATTTTCCCCTCGCCACCTAGAGAAACATTTCTATCTTCCCTAACAGTGCGAGAATAATCAGCCCAGTGGGGGATCCAGGCACCAGGGACCCAGGCTTCTGCTATCGTGTTGCTCAACTCTAGGACAGTGCCTTCGTTCAAGTGGTCAGAAATGGCTCATCACCATGTTCACGTTGCAGCGGTGGGAAAAGGGAAAATGAGGTGAGGGACAGCAGTGGCTCAAGAGTTATACAGAAAAAATTCTAATCACATTTCACTGTCCAGAACTCAATCATATGGCCATGTTTAGCTGCAACAAAGGTCAAGAGACTAAACGTTATTTTGCATGACTACATGCCCCATTAAAATTGGGAGTTCTATACATTGTGTGAGTGAGAGGATTGAATAGATATTAGGGAACAACCTAACAGGTTTGTAATTTTCTGTTTCTGTCTGTATTCCAGGCAAGACTGTAAGCTTTGTGAGAACTGGGCCCCAATGTGGTGTCTAATGTAGGGAAGGCATTAGATGAATGCTTCTGGTTGACAAAATAGACTAGAGTGATTGACAAAGCTCTGGAATTTGGGTCAGATTTTTATTCTAGTCTTAGTTCTCCATAATTTAGGAAAAGTTTCTTACCCACTCTGAGCTTCAGTTTCATAGAATCATAAAAGTTAGTCCAACCGTCTCATTTTATAGATGAATAATCTGAAAAACAGACAGGGTAGTGACTTGTCTAGGACACAAAACTTCATAAACAGAAGAGCCAGAGCTTAGATATCCCAGCCGCCAACCCAAGTTCAGCACTAAGGAATCTCCCCATATCCAGAGAATGCCTACAAGGGCCAGGTGACCTCTAAGCTCCCAACTCAGAAACTCTGATGCACATAGGGGGTCATATTTCTTCCCTTCAATCAAATTAAATACAAAACTGGGCCAGGAGCCCAGCCTTATATGGCTTAGTTGCACCAAGGCCGGGCACAGGCCGGAGTTGCAGGCTCCATCCCTAGTAGGGGGCGTGCAGGAGGCAGCCGATAGATGTTTCTCTCCCATCCATGTTTCTATCTCTCCCTCTCCCTCCCTCTCTCTCTCTCAAATTAATAAAAACATATTTTTAAAAAAACTGTCAGGGAACCACTGCATCCTGCTGAATGTGCGATGTGCTTCAGCAGCCTGGACAGTCACTCAAGAGGCAGTAAAGTTCAGAGCTTCGGGTTCCACAGATATCTAAGAAGTAAAACTAGTTGGGGAAGCAAGGGAGAGAGCCTTGGATGACCCCATCCCTTGGTCACAAGCAACAGTATTCAACCATCTGAGAGGACACTCCTCTCATTGCCATAGAGCAGCTGCCCTCAGGGAATTCAGAATCCAGGTCACACACAGTTAAATAGCAGTGGGAGAAGGCATATGTAACATCAAACAGAAGAAATGTCACAAGGCAAACTGGCCATAATAATAATAACAGCTTCCGTTTATTGCTCAGTTGCAGTGTGAGCCCCACTCTGTGATAGGTATTTATTTTATAGGCTTGATCTCATTAAATTCTCACGACAAGCGTCTGGGATTACTGAAGGTCATCTAGCTGGTAAGTGGTGATTAATTGTGAGAGGAGTGGTGTGAAGACGATAAATTATGGAGCAGTTCAGGAGAGTAGCATGTGGATAGAGTCGTCTGGGAAGGCTCTGAGGGGGAGGAGAGATTTAACTGGACCCCTAAGATGGGTGGGATTTGTGGAAGGGAAGAAAAAGGGACAGTGAGTGGGGGGTGGCAAAGGTAGCATATCACAGGTAAGGTATGGGATCAGTCAACACAAGAGCAAACAGCCGAATTGTGGGGCTATGGAGTAGAAGAAGAGAAGGACACACCCAATGATCGTTTTTGGACCAGGGGTAACAGGTCAAGCTGAGGCCCCATGCCCATTGCAAAAGAAAAGAGAAAGTGACTGAGAAACTCTAAAGGCAATTTGTGTCAAGTGCCTTATAAACATGTGTCATTTCATCCAGGAATCTCACTTCTAGGATTTTACCTAAAGAGAATTTCAGAGACAGTGTGAAACTGGAAACAACTAGATGTCTAATAATAGGGGGATTGTTGAATACATTATGGTACATGCCTATGACTAAATGTTATGTTGCTTCTACAAGACATCCTTTGAAGAATGTGAAATGATATCACAGAATGTCAAGTAAAGAAGCAGAATGCAAAGCTGTCGTACAAAAGTTTTTCATTTTAAATTATATATGTGCATAAAAAGTCGTGTGTGTGTGTGTGTGTGTGTGTGTGTGTGTGTGTGTGTGTGTGTACATACACAGAAAAACAAACTAGAAGAAGAAAAGACACCCGGAATATTACTGTGATTATTATTGCAGAGTGGGAATATAAGTGCTTTTATTTTCTCTCTAGACTTTTCTATATATGCCAAGTTTTATTCAGTGACCATGCACGTTTATAGTAATAAAAATGCTTATTTTAAATCTTTGTAACATGTAAAATCCCCACACTCTGCCTTGAAACACTATAATAAATGCCTTGCATTGTCTTTAAAGGTAATTCATTATCTCATCCTCAAGATAACAGATACTAATATTACAACCACATGATTGTTCAGTAATGAGTGCATCCATAGATTTTTCTGAAAGTTCATTTAAACCTGATATTTCTGGGTTCCCATGTAAAGTTCTCATCTCTGTGGCTCTCACTGGATCGGGAACACTAACGTTTCCCATTAATGTTCACTGTAGCCATTTAGATAAATCCCCTTCCCCAGAGCCATAAATCCTAAAGGAAAGACACCCTTATTTCAGGGGACAGGCACCAAAACCTTTTTTAAACTCAATGATTTATGAATCTGTGGCTTTCAGGATGTCAGGGGTCCTTCATCAATACCCACAGGACCTTTCCAGGTATAGGAATGCATCACATCCGATGGAAAGCCATTACTGTACTCAGGTCAATAGTTTTCGCCTGTATCCTTCCTGCTTGGTTTGGTTTGGGGGTTTATCCCCCTCCCCCTTTCATGGAAATAGTTGGGATAGTAGCTGAGTAAGAGAGGCAGTGCATTAAATATGACTTGATCAGAATCCCAGGCCTGCCTTTGCCCTCACTGCGATAGGGGAAACATAAAGGTTAATAACTGAGACAGGTCCCCACGCACTTAACCACAGTGCAGCACCCCATCACGGAGTGACAATTAGGAACTCTCTGTGAATGCCAATGACGGGTGATCAGAGCTTCCCCCAAACCAGGCGGACTGCTGCATTACATTAGCTCAGCTCTCCATTCATCACTGAGCTGACAGCCTCCAGAGCTCCATGTGGATGGAACACTCGGCTCAGTCTTTCTGTGTTACCCAGCGAAATGATCTATGCTCCCAGGACCGAGTGGGAGAGGTGCAGGGGAGGGAATGAGGGAAATGAAACAGGCTTGTCTTTGGCATGCTTGGGCAACAGCTCAAAATGTCTGTTTGAGACTTGAAAAGAAATATCGCACAGTGATCTTGCTTGTCCCTGCTTGCAACTTTCTGGCTCTCAGACAAGGATGGCCCTACCTTCAATAGTTCTCTTTTTGCAGGCAGCATGACAAATTGGAGCAAGCACATAGCCAGCTGTGTGATTTTGGACAAGTCACTCCGGGCCTATATTTTCTCCTCCTTGGAATGAATGGGTTGGATGAGAACAATGGTTTTAAAATTGGGTTCCTCAAGGTCTCAAGGCCCTCAGAACCTACAAGGGCAGGGAGGTTTATTTTATTTTATTGAATTTATTGGGCTGACATTGGTTAATAAAACTATATAGGTTTCAGGTGTACAATTCTATAATACATCATCTGTATATTGTGTGTTCACCACCCCCAGTCAAATCTCCTTCCATCACCATTTATCCCCCCATACCCTCTTTTTTTAAATATATATATTTTTAATTTTAGAGAGGAAGAGGGAGAAAGAGATAGAAATATCAGTAATGAGAAAGAATCATTGATTGGCTGCCTCCTGCACACTCCCCACTGGGGATTGAGCCCACAACCTGGGCCTGTGTCCTTGACTGGAATCACACCTGGGACCCTTTAGTCCACAGGTCGATGCTCTATCCACTGAGCCAAACTGGCTAGGGCCCTCCTTTACCCTCTTTTATCTCCCTTCTCACCTCCTTTCCTTTTGGTAATCACCATACTATTGTTTGTGTTTATGAACTATTAGAGGACCGGTGCATGAAATCCGTGCATGGGTAGGGTCCCTAGGCCTGGCCGGCCATCAGGGCCAATCAGGGCCTTCCAACTGCCAGCTGGGGCCTTCCCTTCCCTGGCTGCTGGCTGCCGGCTGGAGCCTTCCTTCATTCCGCACCACCCCCTGGTGGTCAGTGCGCGTCATAGCGAGCAATCGGTCTCCCGGTCTCACTCCTGTGGGGACAATTTGCATATTAGGCTTATATAGACAGATAGATAAATTTTTTTGCTTAGTACATTCACCCTTTTCACTCAGCCCTGCAATCCCCACTCCCCTCTGACAGCTGTCAGTCTGTTCTCTATGAGTCTGTTTTTATTTTGTTTGTTAGTTTATTTTGTTCATTAGATTCCACATATGAGTGAAATCATATGGTACTTGTCTTTCTCTGACTGGCTTATTTCACTTAGCATAATCCTTTCCAGGTTCACCATGCTGTCACAAACGGTAAGATTTCCTTCTTTTTATGGCTAAGTAGTATTCCATTTTATAAATGTACCACAGCTTTTGTATCCACTCATCTACTGATGGACACTTGGGCTGCTTCCAAATCTTGGCTATTGTAAATAATGCTCAATGAACATAGGGGTGCATATATTCTTTTTTTTGCGCATATATTCTTTTGACTTAGTGTGTAGTCCCAGAAGTGGAATCACTGGGTCATAAGGTAGTTCCATTTTTAACTTTTTAAGGTAACTCCACTGCTTTCCACAGTGGCTGCACCAATATGCATTCCTACCATATCCTCTCCAAGACTTGTTATTTGTTGATTTATTGTTGATAGCCATTCTAACAAGTGTGAGGTTAGAGCTCATTGTGGTTTTAATTTGTATTTCTCTGATGATTAGTGACACTGAGTGTCTTTACATATTTCTATTTTTCTCTTTGGATAAGTATCTATTCAGGTCCTTTGCCCATTTTTTAATTGGATCGTTTGGGTTTTTTGGTGTTAAGTTTTTTAAATTCTTTATAAGTCTTGGATATTAACCCCATATTAGATGTATCATTGGTGAATATGTTCTCCCATTCAGTGGATTGTATTTTCGTTTTGTTGATAGTTTCCTTTTTGTAATCCCATTTGTTTGTTTTGTTCTTTTGTTTCCCTTGCCCAAGGAGATATATCAGAAAAAATATTGCTACAAGAAATGTATTAGGTAGAACTGCCATGACTCCCAGTCTTCGTTGGGTGGTCTTATGTAGCAGGTGTCCTGTGGAGACAAGCATTTTATTATGTTCATGGATTCCTTGGGTCAGCATTTCAGACAAGCACAGCAGGAAACACTCTCTCTGATCCATGATGTCTGGGACCTCAGCTGGGAAGACTCAAGGCTGAGGATGACTCAATGGCCAATGGCTAGATGCATCTGGATGTATCTTCACTCATGTGTCTATCTATTGACTGGAACATCTACACATGACCTTTCTCTGTGGTCTTGTCATAGGGGCTAGTTTGGGCTTCCTCACACAATTGCAACTGAGTTCAAATGGCTGGTGTTCCAAGAGCAAGGCAGATTTATATGGCTTTTTTATAATCTAGATTGAGAAGTCACAGACTTTCTTCTGCTATACTCTATTTATTGAGGCGGTCCCAGTGTTTTACCCATGATCAAGGAAGAGGACACGATGGGACAAGAATCATTGTCACTATGTAGAAGAGCATGTGGGAGAGAGATAATGTGTGACCACGATTGGAAAATACGGTCTGCCAAGCCCTATTTATTTGAAAGACAAAGAGAAAGACAAAGAATTAAGACATATCTACTGAGGGCAGAGCTGGGGTGTGAACCACTTTCTTCAAATCTGAGTTCTTTCTACTTTACCATGCTGCTTTTGACTCTAGGTTTTTTCTTTCTAAATTGACTGGCCATTAATTTGATGAAAATATTCCTTCAAATATTAATTCTCACCATGGTGGTGCATGACCCGTCCAGGAGACCAATATCTTCTAGTGCATGGAACATTTTGTCTCGTCTATTCTGAGAAAATTGGAATGTTATTGCAACATATACAGATATTGAATCATTACGTTGTACACCTGAAACTAACATAATGTTGCATGTAAATTATACCCCAATAAATAAATAAAAAGAAAATTGAAAATGTATATAAATTTCATTAAAATTAAGTTAAAAGGCTGGCTTCTAGTCCAGCATTAGGAGCATAATTGGTACTTAGAAAAGGGTTGCTTTGTTGTTGTTTTTTAATGAATCAACAATTGATATTAAATCCTTTCCAAAGTCAGGGCCATATAACAACCTTTTCAGGTTGCTTTGATGCTTTGATTGTTCCTACTTGGAGCTTACTCCTTTCTTCATTCATTTTCATAACACCTGAGTGTACTTCCAATTTACCAATGAGAAAAATAAGAGATGAGAGACTGAGAGAACCAAGGACATAGGGTGGAGTCTGAGGAAAGAGTTGAACTCTGGGGACGATGTGAAGTAGAAAAGTTTTCACCGATCCAGCAGCCAAGGATTATAAGTGACAATGCCTGATCCTATGTTGGACACAGAATCCTGAGACAAATTAACAATGGCCCCTGCCATTGAGGGCTTCACAGCCTAAAGGAGAAGATATCTAACATAACCAGTGTTAAAGAGAGCCAAACCAAAGCACTGATTGATGAACACAGAGGAAGCAGCAACTGGTACAGGGGAGATAACATTTAATTTGGACTTGGAGGGAGAAGTAAGAGCTGTCCAAGCAGAGACAATGGGTTGAAAAAAAGTCCCAAGCATGGGGAAACGTGGGAGGCACAGAGACATCGAAGGACATGATGTGTCTTGAGAAAGGAGGATATCTGGTTAGCATTGGAGGCAGATGTGAAAGGTGGGAGGAGGCTGGAACAGTAAGTTGAGGTAACATTGTGAGGAAGTATCAGTAGCATTCTTAGCTACCTCCCTTTCTGTGAGCTTTACTTTCCTCATAGTCCCACTTTACCCCCACTTCTGAGACTCTGCTTTCTGCCTCTCTACAATTAAAATCTACTCTGGAAAATGCCTGATGTTAGTCATTTACACTATAGTGTAAATTAGATTATTTATCGCCTATAAGCTAGTGAGTTATTTCCTGGAGAGTTGTTTTGTTGTTTTAATTAGAAATTTGATTTCAGCTTATAAAACAAAAGGCTGTGTCTCTCTTATTTGAAAGTGTTGTGGAAATCCTGTCTATGGCCAATGTAATTTCAGCCAGAGCTTCATTATTTCAAGAGCTGCTAACTACTTCTCCCAATAAAACACAGTATACCCGATAATGATCAACTGCAGAACTCTTATCCTTCACACACAGCAAGCCAAACTCCTAGGCATGGGATGGAATGTAAATGTTAACAATCTCATAGCTCATTGCCTATAAAAACTCTTTTATGTGTGTCTAAGTAACAGGCGAATGTCCAGTGCCTGCAGCTAGAGTGATAATTCCACCTTCTACTATCTGAATGAGACGAGTGCTGATTCTTTGTACGAAAACATGGGTTATGGTGATGTGCAGGGAAAGCCAGACCTCACCAGCACGTAGGCACAGTTCACCCACAGTGCTGCGAGGGAGGAATGAGGATATTTCCTTGGGGTGATTGGTTTTCTCTCCTTGTCGACTGGTATCAGGTACATCCTGATCTCCTAGCTCATCAGTGTCCCTTCTCATCTCCCACTTGTTGCCACCCTTGAAGTCAACCTGACCTAGTATTAGAAGGCAATTGACTGAACATTAAGTTCCATTCTTGCTGCATACACACACACACACACACACACACACACACACACACACACAGGGTCCCTAAGCCTGGCCAGCGATCAGGGCCCATCAGATTCCCTGCCTCCCCGCCTCCCCACCTCCTTCTTCCCTCACTCCCTCAGCACCCCACCACCGCTGCTGGTCGCCCACCATGTTCTGCACCACCCCCTGGTGGTCAGTGCATGTCATAGCGAGTGATTGAACTCCAGGTCAAACTCCTGAGGGGACACTTTGCATATTAGCCTTTTATATAGAGAGATATATTGATGTCATAGAGAAAGGAAGAGGGAGAGAGAGAGAGATAGAAACATCAATGATGAGAGAGAATCATTGATCAGCTGATTCCCACCTAGGGATCAGGCTGGCAGCCCGAGCATGTGCCCCGACCAGGAATCGAACCATGACCTCCTGGTTCATAGGTCTATGCTCAACCACTGAGCCACTCCAGCCGGGTGATGCTTTGTCTCAGATTGCTCTTTTAACTCTTCTTCCTGCAATCTCTCACCTTCTGACCCTCATTCTCGTCTCTCCTCCTGAGCTCTGGTTTCTTAACATTCCACAGTGGAACTGCTTTTTAACCATGTTCTGCTGTCCTCTGACTGTGATTGCCAAGGCTACTTGTACCCTCCCATAAGTAACACTCTACAAGATCCTTCTCTGAGTATTACTACACCAGGAGATTGACATCAAGTCAGCCATACTGCTTCTGTTCCTCTAAAATGTCCCTGGGCCTTGTTCTGTGTCAAATTCTCTGCCTGGTCCTGCAATCCTGCTCACCAGGTTCGTATCTTATCCTTTCACTCCAAGCCCTGCCCTGACCAATTCCTTTCTAAATGCTCATTTCATTCCTTTGGAATGAGGGTCCTGTCCTGCCATCACTGTGCAAACTGCGCCCTCAGGAGCTGGAGTCCAGTGGGAGGGGAGGTCTAGTCCTTGGATCTCAAGACTCCTTCTTGTCATGCTCAGTTAATGACAAACCATAGCTCTAACACCACCTTGAAGACCCTGATCTAGACTCTGACCCCTTTCCTGTCCATCTCATCTCTGGTCTCTACATGTGTTGCTGGGTCTATCCAGAAACCTGCCCTATCTCATCAATTAGACCACCTGTTGTGACCCCAAATCTCAGTAGCCTAACAGATAACAGGTTAATTTCTCACCCACACGATTTCCATTGATTTCTAGAGAGGAGTCTACCACATGGTGATTCAGGATCTGGCTTCTGCCCTCATCACTGACTAGAACTAGTACCTGGCTGCACCTAGAAAATGCAGTCTTGCTGTGTGTCAGGAGAAAATGGAATGGTTGCTGTACAAATAGCATTGTTTCTGCTACACAGGGAGCATCTGTTTTCTAAGTGCGACCTATGCCCAATGCAGCCCACCTCACCTGCCTCAGTTTATCATTCTGTCCAGAGCCTAAAAAGGACTGGGCTCCTGAGAAGACATCTTAGAAGTGGCTGAAGATGTGGGCCAGGGCTTTTTCCTCTCCACCACCTGAGCAGAAGATGGATCCCAGGCACTCTGCAGAGAACCTCAGGCCCTACATAATCTCACAAATTGGGCTCTTTTTGACAAGTGTCAGCCCTTCATTTCTTTCAAGAAGTATTCTCTTTTCCCTCCTGGGGACTTGTTCAGAAAAGAGATACTCAAGTGATAGGTGTCTCACAAATATCTAGATGGAGGGGAAGGTGGCATAAAGAATAATTTAGACAAAACAATGTAGATTGCCATGGAAACAATCTTTAGAACACACTAGGGAGAAAGAATCATTGTTAACATGGTTCATATTTTGCAGAGGTATCTAATCATCAAATTCAATTCTGGATCCTTCAATCACTCTGTTTTCAAAATGCTGGGCTGTTATAGTCAGAGAGTACATGCTGGCTTTTAGGAAGTCCTTTTCTTATCCAGCTAATAATCTTTAATGAAAATAATGCTTTAATTAAGGCAACTTATTATTTCCCTGTTGGTTAATTTGAAGTCTGTGAAAGGTCAAGTTACCACTAAACACGAGTTTACTAAGCTTTCCAGAAGTGTTTATTCTGACAGCAGAGGCTCATAAGCATAACCAATGGACATAAGACACTGGGGGGTAGGGGAGGCCAGGGGATTGTCAAGGGCAGGGGAAAAAAAAAAAGGACACATATGCAATACCCTTTGTAATACTTTTAGCAATTAAAAAAAAAAGAATATGTGGGAATGTGCACAAGGAAAATGGGAGGCTTACCTTTTTTAAAAAATCCTCACTGGAGGATATTTTTTCCATTGATTTCTAGAGAGGAGGGATACGAGGGAAGAGGGGGAGAGAGAGAGAGAAAGAGAGAGAGAGAGAGAGAGAGAGAGAGAGAGAGAGAGAGAGAATGGAGAGACACACTGATTTGGTTGTCTCCTGCACACACCCCAACCGGAGCTGGGGATCTTGTAACCGAGCTATATGCCCTTGCCTGGGAATTGAACCCACAACCCTTGGGTCCTCCGGCCAACGCTCTAACCATTGAGCAATCCACAGGGCAGAAGGCTATCTTTTGCAATTCATAGAAAGAAAGAAAAAAGAAACCCAAAACAACAATGAGGTACCATCTCACACCTATCAGAATGGCTATCATCAACAAATCAACAAAAGACAAGTGCTGGCGAGGATGTGGAGAGAAAGGAACCCGCGTGCACTGCTGGTGGGAATGCAGACTGGTGCAGCCACTGTGGAAGACAGTATGGTGTGTCCTCAAAAAGTTAAAAATGGAACTCCCATTTGACCCAGTGATCCCACTTCTAGGAATATATCCCAAGACACCAATCAGAAAGGATATATGCACCCCTATGTTCATAGCAGCACAATTTACAATAGCTAAGGATTTAAACACAACCTAAGTGCCCATCAGCAGGTGAGTGTATTAAAACCCTGTGGTACATTCTACACAATAGAATTTTATGCTGCTAAGAAAACAAGTAGAGTATGTTTTCATTTGCAACAGCATGGATGTAACTGGTGAGCATTATGCTAAGCGAAATAAGCCAGTCATTGAAAGATAAATATCGCATGATCTCACGCATATGTGGGATATAATGATCACCATAATCTGATGAACAAAAATAGATCCAGAGACAAATGGCAGGGAAGGTAGGGAGGGGGGGTTAGAGAGCAACCAAAGGACTTGTATGCATGCATATTAGCATAACCAATGGACACAGACACTGGGGTGGTGGGGGCTTGCCCGGGGTGGGAATAGTTGGGGGGGGTGTTAGTCAGAGGGGGGAAAGGAGACATATGTAAAACTTTAGACAATAAAAAAGAAAGAAAAAGCCATACTTAGCTACTCAAAAGCAGTTTTTCTCAGATTTTTCTGCCCTGACATGTGTACAAAAGCTATGGGTCATGTTTGGTCAGTAATGATTGAATATGGCTATTTAAACAAAACCTCTGGGGGTTGCTAATGAACAGTTTGTTCCAGGTGTTACTAAAAATAAATGTCAGAAGAAGGGCAGTAGCTTTTGTAAGGGAGGCCTCAGAGATGTAGGGTCACCACGATCCAGATCTGGGCCTTTACCCTGCCAGCACGGGAATGCAGTGTCTGCCATAATTATCTGCCCACTAGTCTCCCAGGGCTCCACCCCTGCCCATTGTCTTATCTTGTGAATCCTGGAACCAGCTGGGTCACATGTCATGCTCCGTGTGCCCTGAGGACTTCTGGAGAATGAATTTGTGTTCTCGTCTACCCTTTCTTTGTCTCCAGTCTTCCCTATGTGCAGGCTCAGGGAGGAAAAAGTCAGTTTTCTTGCCTGGAATGGATGCCAGGCCTTGGTAAAATTATAGGATTTCTTTCTTACCTTCTTCCATTTTTTCCTAAATATAGTTGTTGAGCTTGTACTATGTACTGCGTGTCCTCGAATCAAATGTTTTGTTCAACATCATTTTGTTGTAACATTGATGAGAAGAAAAAAAATTTCTAGCTTGGGCCACTGTCTGTGTGGAATTTGCATGTTGTCCCATGTCTGCATGGATTTTGTCTGGGGTCTTCAGTTTCCTTCCACATCCCAAAGATGTGCACATGAAGTAAACGGGCCTGTTTACACTGTCTCAGTCTCAGTGAGTGTGGGAGGGTGTGAGTGGCCCTCTGATGGAAGGGCTCCTGTCCAGGGTGGGTGCCCATCTTGCACCCTGAGCTGCTCGAAGAGGCTCTGCCACCTGTAACCCTGAACTGGAATAAGTGGTTTGGAAAATAATTCTCTTACTTGTTTTCATTAATTTTACTTAAATGTATGTATAGCTCACATTTGGTTCAACGTTTAATATTAGAAGTTTGGTAATGTTTTTGTGAGCCTGGCTTCTGGCTGAGCCATGCTCCCCCTGTGGGAGCACACTGACCACCAGGGGGCAGCTCCTGCGTTGAGCATCTGCCCCCTGGTGGTCAGTGCACATCATTGCGACCAGTCATTCCACCGTTCGGTCAATTTGCATATTAGCCTTATATAGGTTCTTGGAAACTGCTTAAAGTCAGTTTCCAAGAACCTATCCACATTGAGTGAGGACTTACTGTACTTGACAAACAGGAATGGAATCGTGGAAATTGGATTAGCTCAAACAAGGTTCATTCCTGGAGCAAGGACATTGCTGAACTAAAGCAGGTTCTGCTAGAAGGAATGAGGGGGTAAGGTTCTTGCTGTTGGCTAGGTATTCAGGAGTGACTGCCCAGGATGCCTTGTCATCAACTTATCTGCTAGCCTTTGAGAACTTACTACATGTAAGGCACTATATATATTTCTGATTTTCATCTAGTCCCTATGGATTTTTTAAAAATCCTCATTCAAGGATATCTTTTTTTCATTTTAGAGAGAGAGGAAGGGAGAGAGAAACATCAGTGTGAGAGAGAAACATTGATTGGTTGCATCCTGCACATGCCCTACCCGGGGATCAAACCCGAAACTTAGGTATGTGCCCTGATCAGGAATTGAGCTCTCAATCTTTTGGTGAAGAGATGATGCTCCAACTAACTGAGCCACCTGGTCAGGGCATAGCTGTGGGTTTTTTTTTAATGGCAGGAACTGTGGCTATGCACTTAGTAGCCATCCAATAAGTATTTGTTGGTGTTTTTTGTTTTTTTAATTTGATGGTGAAGGGTTGAGAGAAGGGTGTAGAATTTGGTTTTTCTGGGTTCTTATGGTTCAAAGATTTAATTTTTGCCCTCACTGTTAAAGGAAATGAAAGATCACCACATCTGTGTGATGGTCATTTAAATCATGCAGATGCAAATGAATCTCAAATATATCTTCTTAGCTGTAAGTTACCTCCTGGTCACCTTGTAAATTATTTGACTCAGTATGCAAGGCCCGTCTATATCACACTTACATATGTTAAATGAATTTAGACAGGCAATGTATGTGACTTGGCTAACTGGTCTCCTTTTTATGTGGCTTTTCCTCATTTTTTATTTAATAGGGAAATTGCTCTCCCACTGAATCTTAATTCACAATGTTAAGACTTCAGAAATGCAGTTTTATATTCAAAAAGAATTTCAATCTTCTTACTGTCAAACACACTGTGCTCTCACATGGGCACTTAATATTGTCAGGATGTCAATTTAATTTTGACAGGGCCCCCATAGATGGAATTTTCAACCTTTTATTCTTAGTTAATATGGATGAATAAGAGGATATTTGAGGGTTTTTTCCTCTCTGTTTTCATGGAAACATATGCTTGCCCATAAGATTGGATGACAGTAATATGTTTGTAAAGCACTCTACGCTTCTGAGGGTGAAAAGTTTCTGTACTGCTCAAGGCTTACTATTAACTGCCTCCAAATGGCTCCCCCGTTGTTGTTATCTCCGAAAGCTATGCTCTTAATAGTCCGTAGAGCACTGGCATCTTTGTTCCCACCAAGAAATGTTTTTTTCTACTTTCTTTTGGTGTAGCCCCACTTGGCGTTTAGATGTAGCAAGTTATAGCAACACATTCATTGTTCTTTGCTCTTTAGGTCATGCTAGTGCCTGATGATTAGTAGGATGTAAGTTTTTAGATTTTTTTCCAGGAGTAGCAGTGGACTGAACTACTCTCAAGGCTCTTGTAATAGCTAGCTATGGCTGCATAACAAATGATTTCAAAACGAAGTGGCTTAAAACAATAGACATGTATTATCTCACACAGTTTCTGGGAGGAATAAGGGAGAGGTTTAGGTGGGTAGTTTTTGCTAAGGGCGTCTCATGATGTTATATCAAAGTGTTGGTCTGGAGCTGCAGGTACCTGAAGGCTTAATTGGAGCTGAACTGGGGTTTCCAAGATGGTTCACTCACACAGCAATTGGCTGGAGGCCCAAATTCCTTGCCATGTGGGCCTCTGCTTGAATGTTCCTAAGACAGCAGCTGGCTTCCTCCAGTCCAGAGTGAGTGATCAAAGAGAGACCAAGGAAGAAGCTGTTATGCCTCTTATAAAGCAAGTCTCTGGAATCATACACTGTCACTTTTGGCGTATTCTCTTTATTAAAAAGGAGTCCCTAGTATAGGCCATACTCAGGGAGAGGAAAATTAAGCTCTACCTATTGAATGAAGGGAAGTATAGAAAGAATTTGTGGACACACTTTAAACCACTACAACCCTCTTGATTTCTCACCTTTGTTACAAGATATTTGCAAAAAAACAAAGTCAGAGGTTTGTGGTCAGCAAATGGACAGGTAAATACTGTTCCCTCAATCTTGAGGTAAGTCATACAGAATTTCAGCCTTCTAACCTAACCAAAGAGGTGCTCCACCAAGACTCTAAAAGGATGGGATAGAGCCCAGCCAGTGTGGCTCAGTGGTTGAGTGTCAACCCATGAACCAGGAGGTCACGGTTCAATTCCCAGTCAGGGTACATGCCCGGCTTTCAGGTTCGATCCCCAGTAGGGGGAGTGCAGGAGGCAGCCCATCGATGATTCTCATCATTGATGTTTCTATGTCTCACTCCCTCTCTCTGAAGTCAGCAAAAAATATTTTTTTTAAAGGATGGAGTAGAGGTTGGATCTGAGAGAGACAGATTTCTTCTTTCAGCTTTTCCAATAATACTGTTTTTTGTGTCCCTTGTGAATATGCAGTGGCCAGGAGGTAGCCCTTCCCAGGGCATGTGTGCAGAATGGGAGAGCAGTAAGGATGGTTGCTGAGCAGGGATAGATGGGTTGGCATTTGGTTGTTTTTGCCGGGACTAATAAGTCAGATACAGCCAGCAGATGGTAAGACCTGGTGAGGAGTTAGCTGGTTCTGTTCCATTGTTGGCTGGCAAAGACCAGACACAGATGGTGAGAGTGAGGCTATGAGTGGAATCAACTCTTGGGATCATGCAAGTGCCAAAGCCTCCTGCTGAAATTCTCCGCAGCACCACTGAGAGAAGTGCAGAATCTGCAGGCGGGATTCTAGGCTTGGACTAAGAAAACAGAAACCATGGTGGTTCTGGCTCTTATCGTAGGATGCGAGGAAAGGAGCGCTTGGTACCAGATGGAGAGGTTTTGAGAACAGAGCGTGACTGTCAGGCCACAGAGGGAAGCATCATGCCATAAAGACAGATGGTGAGAGGGTGCCCCCGTCTGTGGTGGCTCACTGTCTTTTCAGTACTCATCCTACTTGTGTACCCTTCACATCGGGCCTCTTCAAGAGCTTCTACTTCCAAAGCATTTTGGCTTAGAAGTCAAATGTAAGCATTCCAAGCGTTAGTCCAGGCGAAGAGTACTTCATAGCTTTTCTTTTTTCTCACATTTAGAGACACCCAGATTTCTGATACACTAATAAGGGAATCATAGAATGGTGTAATTCATGAAACCAGGCAAAAGAAGATACCATATAAAGACAAAGTAGACCCCTAACCGGTTTGGCTCAGTGGATAGAGCATCAGCCTGTGGACTGAAGGGTCCCAGGTTCAATTCCGGTCAAGGGCATGTACCTTGGTTGCGGGCACATCCCCAGTGGGAGGTGTGCAGGAGGCAGCTGATCGATGTTTCTAACTCTCTATCCCTCTCCCTTCCTCTCTGTAAAAAATCAATAAGATATATTTTTTACAAAAAAGACAAAGTAGAGTGAAGAATAGTTTTCTCTCCAGTACATTCCTGATATTAAGACACCAGTGCAACAGCAGAGGAGGTGGAAAACATAGAAAACAGAGATTTATACTTCAAGATACAGATCAACTATACATGCCATTACCACATCAAAGAAATTCAGTGGTTCTCCTGCTGCCACCTGTGGACACAGGTGGGAGAGGCCTGCCTTTAAGGGCTCTGCTCTGGCCCTTCTCCAGCTGCACTACCACCTACTGAACAGGAGACTATCAATGGGGGTGGGGGTGGCGGGGGGAGGGGAGGAATGTGCTTGCCTGGAGTTGACTTGACTCCTTCAGACCTTGTTTTACGTACCCAGAAGCCAGAATTCCCTGCCCAAACGGCCCTGAGCCTGCATCCAGAGCTCATATGGACTTCTGCCCTAGGTCCTGAAATATTACTCCTGGACCCGTGGAATGGCCAAATAATGTCTATTTTATAGAGGGAAAGGTGAGGACAGAGTTTGGACATGTGGGCTGGAGTGTCCAGGGAGTGGGGAGTACCTTGCAGTGTGGGGCTGAACTGGCTGTGGGGGAGGTCGGGGAAGACTGCTCTTTGTGGGGACCAGCTCTCCCTGTTCCAGCAGGGAACTCTGAGAGGTCCCAGAATTCTAAGTGCAAACATGGTCTTCCAATTTTTTTAATTTCACATGTTGTTGGCTTGTTTTATATGTTTTACTTATTTTGACATTTGATATGTGAGACATGTAGCTGTTTTGTGGGTCCTACAAATGTTAGGTTGGTTCTGGTTCCCCATTTAATACAGAAGCAAATTGAATCAGCTTGCCTCGTTGTTGTTTCTAAGGCTTTTTACTATTGGCTCCTCTCTCATCTTACCTCCACTGCTCTTCTGCAGGGATTTTCCAACCAGCAAACTGATCTACTCATAGGCAGGCTCCGCCCACATGGTTTTCTCTGTGCTCAGGTTCACACTGTTTTTCTCTGAAAGGCCTCCATTTTTGCCCAGCATTTGGATAGGCCAAGGTACTGTTTTAAGACCCAGGCTCATAGTTGTGCCTCCTCCCTCTGCACTCCCCTAACAGCTTTTGTCTGAGCCACTTACTGGCACTCAAAGTGTGCAACCACATGTAGTCATATTTCTTATTACAAGCAACATATGGCTATACGATAAGGAGACATCAATACACAACAGTTTTCAAACCAGGAAAGAAGATTAAAAAAAAAAAAAGTCAGAAGAGTAGCTAGAGAATCAGGAGAATCAGATACCAAAGGCTGCAGAGAGGTCATTGGGAAAGATTCCTCCAAATAGACCATTTGCCCATTAGGAAAGAGGTCTTTTGTGGCCATTGAGAGAACAGCAGATTGTGTGGGCAAAAGCAACATTGTCATGGGGAAAAACAGATGAGAAAGTAGAGATAGCAAATATACTTTGATGTTTCTCAAGAAGTATGATTCTGAAAAGAAAGAAGAAAGGAGATAGAGTAGCTTGAGAGGGTGGAAAAGGTAGGTGGTTCTATTCTGTTCAAAAGATGGAGAATTTTTGTGGCAGAAAAGAGCTTGATTAGAGAGGGGAAACTGATAAGAAAAGATTAAACAAAATCTGGGAATGGCTGAGCTCCAGTGCACAGGTGCTGGGGTTAACCTGAATGAGGAGAAAGGACACTTCTCGCTGCTCTAGGTAAGGCAGTGAGGAGGAAACAATGAATGAAGGCTACAGGACAGGCATAACAATGAAGAGATTGGATTTAGGGAGTGGCTGTCATTGTAGAGGAAAGGTTAAGAGAGCCGGGATTTTCAGGGGCGGATCCAGATTTCATATATTTAAATATCACATTCTTCATTCATTCCCTTCATATTTATTCAGTGTCCTGCGTGTGCCAGGCACTGGGGTCTAGAAAGATACGACTTTTCTTGTAATTTGATATATTGGTGAGTCAAGTAAGATTTACTTTTTACTTTCCTAGAAGGCGTTAAGTAGAAATAAATGCACGAATCAGAAGAGTCCTTTGTCAGACCCGATGTCCTGAGTTGGATTTTGGAAAACACGGGCATCTCAACGATGGCACCATGTTTGAGGTGGAGAGGGAGGAGAAGCCGAGATGGGGGAAAGGTAGATTAGAACCAGGTAACCAACGAGGGTGCGTCTTCAACTAGGAAGAAGCGAACTTCATTCCGGCAGCGCTGTAACCAAGGGTAACAGCGCCTCTGCCTGCACAGGTGTGAAGACCGGCTTCTCCCCGGAACCAGGGGTAGCCACGAAGGCTGTGCTGGTGCAGACACAAGCCAAATTCGCGGTCCAGGTTTCTACCCCGCGAACGCCCACCGCCTCGGTCTACTTAAGGTCACTGCTGCCTTTGCTCCTAGTTTATTGAGGAGGGGCGGAGGAGGAGCAGCAGCGGTGGGCGGGGCAAAGCACCTTTCCAAGTCTACAATTGGTAGTAACAGGCTCTGAGTCCCGCCTCCCACGCCGCCGCCGACAGGCTCTGGGCGCTGTCACTCGAGCCGCCGCTCCCGCCCCTCGCCGTGGCTGGGATCTCGCGGGAAGAGCGGCGGGCACGGCTGTGGCTCGGGCTCCTGGCTGCGCGCGGAGCGGGAGGGCTCTTCTCACACAAGCGCTTCCTCGCGGAGAGGTTGGAGCTGCGGCAGCCGCAGGCCTGGGCCGCCCCTTCTCTGCCGCCTCCTCCTCTTCCTCAGGGCTCCCCGGTCCGCTCGCCCTCCGACGCTGCCCAGGTAAGGAAGCCCGGAGCGCGTCTCCGCCGAGGAGCGTTCGAGGAGCGCGGATTCGGAGCCGCCGGGGCAGTCGGGCTCCCGACGGGGGCGGCTCCGGGGGCGGCTCCCGGGGCAGCGCGGCGCTGCCTGATGGGCGCAAAGCTTGGCGGGGTTCGGGAGTGCAGGAGGCGGTGTGGCAGGATCGGGTGCGGGCGCCCAGGGGCGGTGTGGCCAGCGCTCCTCGGGGTGAGGGGGCGGTTATTGGGGTCCTAGGGCTCTTCGGGCTTGGGGGGTGGTGGCGGCGGTGGTAGTCGCGTAGAGAGTAGGGTGCTGGGTCTTCGGGATCGTGGGAGAGTTATCAGGGTACTGAGGTTCCTGAGGTGGTGTAGCGAGCGGGGTTCCGGGACAGGGGTCCTTTACCGAGGGTCTCCGGCTCTTCGAGGTGCATAGGAATCCTTTTACAGAGTGCTCGGTCACTGGAATTCATTTCTTGGAGAGGGCCTTTTTAGTTTTATGTATGTCGTTTCTTCTT
>NW_005871637.1:221940-259283 GCF_000147115.1 Myotis lucifugus
GCCAAGAAAGATTATCATTTTAAATCAAAGTTACTCGGGTTCTTTGTGCTCGGTCTCTGAAGGGGCAGGTCTCGGGGAGGTCCTTTGAGCGGGAGTGGGTGTCTGTTTCGCATTTCTGGGATGAAGGAGCAGTTTATTAGGGTTCCGGGGAAAGGGGTCTGTGAATCGGGGTCTCCGGGCTTAGAGGGCGAGGTCTCTGCGCCCCGCTGGGGCCGGCCGGGCGCCTGGGTGTGCTGCTGGGGGCGGAAGGGTGTACCGCGGCGACCGGCGTCTTTATTGGGGTTTTTGCTTTGCCCAGAGGGGGGCGGTAACTTGGCATGGTCTCCAGTCGTTATGGGGGGGACGGGGAGAGTTCGCGGGTTCCCGGGTGATCTTGAATGGTGGGCGCGGCCCCGCAGGCGCCGGGGCGACTCGCAGCGAGAGGGGGCTTCAAGGGGCATCCTGAGCCGGCCCAGGGGACCGTCTGGTCGGCCAGCCGCCTGGGACAGGTCTTTCTTTCGAGATGAGGATGTACTCATGCTCGGTTGGAAGGTCGATCCGTTCTGTTGACTAGTTGGAGAAAGAGTGGGTTCGCTCTGCAGTTTTCTCTCCTCTGCCCCAGGGTCTCTGTAGGGCGTGCTGGCCTTGCTGCTCTGGGACCAGGAGTGGCAGCAGCCCCTGCGGCGGGGGTGTAGACTATAAGTTTGTTTGGTTTTTTTTTAGGAGGCGAGTGTCCTCGGGTTGAGCGTAGAAGCCGCTGAGGATGGGGAAGCATGTGTAATTTTGGTTTTGGCTTTCCTTTCCTAGGTGATCTGCTTTGCCCAGACTGTGTTAGGTCTGGACTCAAGTCTTGTCTGAATTAGGGAAAGTCAAGTGGTGCTGGGAAGGTGTGTTCTGGCTTCTCTAGACTAAAGCATGTGTGGATAAGGGAAACTTCAAGTTTAGCCTCCACGTAACATACTGGAATTTGAAGTTCCAGAGCTAAAACTCTGCAGCAGTGTCATTGGAGACCGGTACGCGTGATTAACAGAGCTCTGTTAGAGAATCTTGCTGAACAGTTTTATTGGAAAGGTACAGTCCGTCATGAAACTTAGGTAGAGTTCTCGGTAACTAGCCCAGGCTTAGATGCAATTCGAATAAAACGACCTGTATATATGTGAAATGTGGTTCAAAAAAAAAAAAAATCTATGGGTCAGAAAGTCGGTGAGTTTGCCTGACAATTATTCTGGTTAGATAGCTACTTTGTCATCGAGGCCTGTAAATGAAGTCTGATGTGGCAGGCAGTGGAGCTCATAGTAATTCTGTGATTTTAGGTAAACAGACAAATTTAAGTATGCCAAAGCAAAGAATTTTGTCTTTTTCTTTTGGTTTTAGAATCAGATAGATTAGGGAAAATGTACTTAAGCCTTGAATATTGCAATCATTTTTTTAAAAAAAAATGGAATCCTGCATAGCAAATATTTAAGTCTTTGGAGAGTTTACGTTGTTCTTTGTTGTTAATGTTATAATTAAAACCAGAATACCTGATTGACTTTTATAGCTATCAAAACTGATCAGTTCAGCAGATATTTGGAACTACAGCCAAACTCCCCCCAAACAAACAAGAACCCCCCAAAATGTAAGCAAACTTTTTTCTCCTCACTTTTGAAAGACAAATGACAAATTAAGCGGATTTCAATAACTTATTTTTAAGCAGCTTTTCTAATTTCTAAGTAAACATAATAATCAATCAACAAGTATTTGATTAGCTGCTAGGTGTCAAGCACTGGAGGTCCAGTGATTCCAGCTCTCATGTAACCTACTAGTACATGGAGCGAGAGAAGGACAACAACTAAATACATAAAATAATTGAGATGCTGATAAGGAAGAAATAAAAGCATACTTGGGATTTAGCTCACTTTTTAAATAACCCCTGAATGATAATATAATTGATGTCTGTTGTGATAACCAGAAACCAAGCAAGATAATGATCAACCTTCTGAATTATTAAAGACAAGATTACATTATGATCAGTAGAGTTTGGGTATTAAATATATATTGACTCTTTGAGGATTAGCACCTGTTGTTATGTAAGCATAAAAAAGTCTGTAAGAACACACATCAAACTTATCAGTGTTTGGAGGATTTTTCAAGAGAAATTGCAAAGACATAAGACAGCTTATTAACTTTGTTTTTATATTATTTGAATCTATTTCAATGAGCAGACATTAATTAAGTGTAAATTAGAGAAGTGTAAAAATTAAAAATTTTGATCACTGGGCAAATTTGTGAAAAGTACAGTATTTATCAGACTTTTGTCAGTGTTGCCACGTCTACTTGTGTGTATTAGTGAAGGAAAAATATATATTTTAAGGATCTAAAAATTATAGGGGTGGGGAGCATGACAAAATAAGAAAAAGACTGAAACAAGTAAAATGTTAAAACATGTTGGAAATTTAATTATATAAAGATAAGTTAATCTTAGGCCTTTCTTTTTTCAAATTTAATTGTGTCCTAAGTTTGACAAAGGAAGTTTTTAGACTCTCTGCAGAAGAATAGGGTGTGTTTTAATGGCAGAGGAGGAAGTGTTCTTGTTTTGTGAAACACATGCAAATCTAATAGATACGTTTTTCTTCTAAGGCATATGAAACGTAAAGATAGTTCTATAGTTCATTATTACACTGCTGAAAATTACAATAGCAGAGTGTCTTTTGGATTATCATTCAGCATTCTAGAATCATAAATATGATATACTAAGTCACTTTCTAGAAAGGAAATAATAAGACATGAATTCCCATCTTTAGTGTGCAACTAACCATATGACCATAGGTAATTCCTTAGTCTCTCAGCGCCTCCGTTTCTGTATATATAAAATTAAAGCAAGAGAATCTCTATAAATAATCTATATAAATTCCAAGGGTTTTATTGCATTGGTTTTTATGTTGCAGATCTGCAGTATTATATGCACAAAAAGAGATAGATGCCATAAGAGTAGATAGTACTCAGGATACAACTAGTTTCATATAATTTTTACAAGTCATACCTAATTTTAGAAGCCTCTTCTTTTTTAAGATTTATGAGAAATACTTAATTCCAGAATATACATTTACGAGGGTAAACGATTTCCTTTTGATAACTTAGCTTTGTCTGTTAAAGCGTTGTTGGTTTTATTTCTGGTCCCTGATTCTATAGTAGAATATCTATGTGATAATCTAATGTCCTTATTTAACTCTGATTGTAGAATGAGGTCTCTAGTGGTTGACCCCCTTTAATCCATACTTTACACTAATGCCAAGGTGATTTTTCTAAAATGCAAATCTGTCCAGTGCTTCTTTATTAAAACCTATACTCCTTCCTTACCTACAGTGTTTAGTCCAAACTATGTATTGTTACAAGGCCCTTCATCATCTGACTCATCTCTTGCCATCCCCCCACCATAAACTTAAAGCTCTAACTGTATTAATAAAATCAGTTCGCTGAAAGAGCCATACTGCTTCCTGATTTAGAGCCTTTTCATATATTCTCCCCATGGCTTAGCATGCGTTTCCTTTTCCTAACTTGTTGACAAAGACTACTGATTTTTACAACCAAGCTCTATCAGCTTTTTAAGTCTTCAGTGTCCTTTGCTCTCCTTCTTCCCATCCCACTCGGTTATTCACTCTTTATGTCTTGTTCATTCTCTGATGTTACTTAGTTTGCTATAATTATTTATGTCTGTCTCCTCCTGGATTCAAAGGCAAGTTTATATTTGTATTAGTACTTTTTCGATCTCTATTGCTTATTTTACACTGTTGGTTCTCATTACATGTTTGAACTCTCAATGCCAAGATTAATACTATATAATAAAAGCCTAATATGCTAAGTGTCCTGTTGACTGGTCGGCTGTTCAACCAATCACAGTGTGATATGCTAAGGCCGCTCAACGGCCGCTATGACATGCACTAACTACCAGGGGGCAGACAGTCGACCAATCCACCAGTCACTATGACGTGCACTGACCACCAGGGGACAGATGCTCCGACTGGTAGGTTAGCTTGCTGCTGGGGTCTGGCTGATTGGGACTGAGCAAGAGGGGCCGAACACGCCCTGGAGCCCTTCCGAGGTCCCTCCTCAGCTGGCCAACCTCCCTCGTGCCTCCCCAGACCCAATCATGCACCGGTGGGGTCCCTTGGCCTGGCCTGAGCCCTCTTGCAATCTGGGACCCCTCGGGGGATGTCAGAGAGTTGGTTTCAGCTTGGTCCTGCAAGCCAGGCCAAGGGACCCCACTGGCTTACGAATTTGTGCACCGGGCTTCTAGTGTCTTCATAATATCTAAGATGAATTAAGCTGAAATCTCAGTGTTGTCCTATTTTTCTAAAACTTTGGGCTTTCTAAATTATCTTACTTTCTTGCCTCACTGGCCTCAAATTGACATTCGATTCTTATTAAGATGTGAGACTACTGCAACTATAGGAGTTAAGGGTTACTCTGTTAAACTTGCAGAAAAGTCCGAATTTTGAGGTATGCTTATATCTAAAATTGCTAAGAGAATTATGAACTAGTTTGGGTATTTCAGATCTTGGATATCAGTGATTTGGCAGATATTTTACCGTGGCTGTTTTCTTATATGGGAAATGATTGTTGCCAATGTGTGTGGGTTTTTATATTCGTTTAATAATTGCTTTACATACATTGCCATTAATCTTCAAAACAAGTACTATAGATTTAATAACTTACTCAGGGTCATTATCTACTAAAAAGCAGGTTATGACTAGATCCAGGTCTGTCTTATTTCAGATTCTATGTTTTTTCAAAATACTACATTACTTTCTGAATATGACTGTTTATTCAATATATTTTGAATTATTAATAGATACTTGACTCATTGTATAAATTGAAAAAGTAGGTTATAAGGTTAATCCATTCAGATTTTTCAAAAAATCTAAGGAGAAATTGAGGTTGGGTGGACTTTAGAGACCATTTAATCCAAGTCCTTCATTTAGCATATGAGGGAACTTGACATAAGCAAGAGAAGTTGAATGACTTGCTCAGGATCACACAGCTAGTTGGTTAAGAGTTTCTTTAAGTTAGTTGTAAACATGGTATTATAAAACCATTATTTGAAAGGAATATCAGATGCCAGGTCCTCCCCCGGCACCCCCACCCCAAGGGGGAAAAAAAGCCTAGAGTGGCCTTTAGAAAAGTGATGTTGAGGATCTCAGAGTGTTAAGGACATGGCTCAGAGATAATCCTGACTTTGGATCATGACACATGGAAACGCCTCAGTACCTTTACTCACATAGTTCCCTAGTTTTGGTCTCTTTCCTTCCTCTTTTTATTTTAAAAAAATCTGTCCACGGTTTACTAATCTTATGCCTGATGAAGTTATTATTAGCATTGGCCTTACCAGTAACTATTTAAGTACTGGACCAAGTACTAGGGATACAAAAAAGCATAACATTTAGTCACTGTTCTGAAAAGGCATGGTTTATTTGGGAGTGGGAGGCAGTATTTTTTAATTGCTAGGTAGTATATAAAAATGCCATGAGTGATACAGCTATAGGAGCAGAGATCAGATAAATATAGAGTGGCTAGTGGTTATAGAAGTTTCTGTGTAAAAATGTTTAGCTTAAGTTAGTCTTTAAATAAAGAGTTGGAGTGGTAAGAAAGGGGGAAAAGAACCTCTTGCTTTTTTTTTTTTTTTTAATTTTACCCTTGCTCACTTCCCTTCAGTGACAGTGGCCTCCTTGCTGTTTCAGAAGGCCTAAAACTTGTTCTTCCAGATATCCATGTGTCTCCTTCCCTACTTCCTTCACATCTTAATTAAAAGATCACCCCTTCTATGAGGCCTTTACTGGCTACCTTGTTTAAAATTACAATATCCCTTTCACACATACTCTTTGTATTCCTCTTCCCTGCTTTGTTTCTTTTATTGTGCCTTTTTGCTACCCAACATACTCTATATTTGTATTGTCTTTTTACCCCTACTATGGTGTAAGAGCCATCATGGCAGGGATTTTTATGCATTTTATTCAATGCTTTATACCTAGTACCCAGCACAGCACCTGTTTCAGAGTAGGTAGCCAAATTTTTGTTGAATGAATACGACAATTGAACTTTAAAGCAGAAATGTAAAGATCATTTGATCTAACCTCCCCTCCCTCCCTCTCTTCCTTCCCTCCCTCTCTCCCTTTCCCTCTCTCTCTCTCTCTCCCTCACTTCTGGCTGGTATGAAGGAGAAGGAACTTTTTTTTCTTCTTCTTCTTTTTTTTTTTTTTTTACTTTTATAGGACTTCAAAAAATTATATACAGCCAACTACAGAAATTATAAACAATTCCATGAATTTCTACATGTATAAACTAAATGTGGAATCACCAACCAGATCAAGATATAGAATACTTCTAGGATCTTAGAAGTCTTTCTCATGCTTTCTCCTAGTCAGTACTTCCCAAGGTAACCACTATTTGACCTCCATTACAATAGATTAGTTTTGCTTATTCCTGAGCTTCATGTAAAGGGAATCAAATCATTCTTTTATATCTGGTTTCCTCTGTGAGATTCATCCATGTTTTTAGAGTTAGCAGTAGTTTATTATTTTTCATTGTGTAGTATTTAATTTTATGAGTATATATATTTTTCTCTTCTACTCTTGATAGATATTTGGGCCATTTCCAGTTTTAGCTCTTAGAAACAAAGCTTCTATGAATAACTTTGCACTTGTCTTTTGATGGGCATAAGGTTTCATTTCTTGCTTGGCTAAATAACTAGGAATTAACCTACAGGTGCACATAATCCTTAATCGTTCTTAGCACATGCTAGAAGGCCATTAACTGATTGAAGATGATGATGATTTTAATAGAGAGGAAGAGGGAGGGAGAGAGAAACTTTTATGTGAGAGAGAAATATCAATCAGTTGCCTCCCATATGTGCCCCGACCAAGCAATCGAACCCACAGCCTGGATATGTGCCCTGACTAGGAATCAAGCCTGCTACCTTTTGGTGTATGGGATAACACTCCAACCAACTGAGCCACACTGTCCAGGGTAAAGATAAATTATTAACTAATCATGTACTTTGAGATTATCTCAAACTTATTAAAAATATTGGAGAACAATCCCTATACATTTCTCTTCTCTGCCTTTAAAAACACCCACCCATATTCTTTATTAATTGCTCTCCCTCCTCCAGAAGATGGGAGAAAGATATGCATAAAAGAGAAAAATCAAATTAATTTCAAAATGTGAATTTCAGACCTTATTGGCTATTTTCTTATATTTTTTCCATAATAAAAGTCAATTCTTTCTGACAGTTTGGTTTTATCATACATTATATTTTTCTACTATTTTATAGTTTGAAATCAATGGGTAGAAGAACTATGAATCTGTTTTTTATTTCTTTCATGTGTTAATAACCTATGTTTGGGGTTATGTCAAACAAAGGCTTTCTTTGATGGCCTTAAGTCATTTTAAAAGTGGCTTTAGTTGGTGAAGATGCAAATGAGAGCCCCTACAATAACAGGAAAAATCCTGATAAATATTTTTCTCCTTCTGGAAAAGTTTTCAGTTCCCCTTTGAAGTGATTCTTAAGCTTCAGCCTTGAAAGATGAATAGGAAATAAGGTGGATGGGATACCCATAGGAAATGGGTAACAGTACACTATAGGTAGAGAACTGCATTTGCAGAGAGAGCAGTGCAGATTTGGGGATCTGCAGGCAATTCAGGAGGGCTAGAAGGGTGGATTTCAAACTATAACGTGCATATGAATGTCCTGGTAGGAGTGGGGCTCATGAATTTGTAGTTCTAAAATGTTCACAGTTGATGGAGATGTTGCTGGTTCAAGGATCACACTTTGCAAACCACTGGGCTAGAGCATAGGAAGCAAGTGAGAATGAAGGAGGAGGGAGTAAAAGCAAGGCATGAAGGCTCTTGTAAGGGTTGTAAACACTGCATTTCAGGCAGTGGTAACCCACTGAAGGATGCTAAGCATAATAGTGACTTGGTGAGATGTGTGATTTCCTAGTGGGCACCTAGTGGTGGAAATAATCTTTAGGGGAAAACTCCATCTACATTAGAAACTATACAGATTAGTTAATGTGTGAGAAATTTTATTTACCCATTCATTAATAAGTATTGCTTTTCCCACTAGCAAACTCAGTCCATTTAAAAGAAAAGTTTGGTTATATTTATTAATTTGGATGTTATATGTTAGTTTAATCAGTTCCTTTTTCCAGGGATATTATTTATCCTAATAAGTATAATTATTTAACTCATAACAGTATTAATCCTGTTTGATGGGGTTTAAATTTTGTTCATATTTTATCATATGATCTTCTGAAATTTTCCTTTTTTAATTTTTATTTATTTATTTATTTTTATTTTAAATTCTTTATTGTTTAAAGTATTACATGAGTCTCCTTTTTGCCCCATTGACCTCTCCCACCCCCCAGCACATGCCCTCACCCCCCTGCTGTCTGTGTCCATTGGTTATGCTCATATGCATGCATACAAGTCCTTTGGTTGATCTCTTAACCCCTTACCCCCCGCCTTCCCTCATAGGTTGGACAGTTTGTTCCATGCTTCTGTGTCTCTGGTTCTATTTTTGTTCATCAGTTTATGTTTTTCATTATATTTGAAATTTTATTTTTTTATTGTATTGATTTAAAAATGAGCTAGCAAGCTGCCTGGCCAGTGTTGCTCAGTGGCTGAGCATCAACCCATGCACCAAGAGGCACATGCCTGGGCTGTGGGCTCAATCCCCAGTGAGGCTGTGCACGAGACAGCTGATGAATGTTTCTCTCTCATCGATGTTTCTTTCTCTCCCTCTCCCTTTCCTCTCTCTTTAAAAAAATCAATAAAAACATTTTAAAAAATAAAATAAAAATAAGCTAGCTGGGAGTGCTATTGCATGGTAGGAATCATCTTAATGATACATAGTATATGGGCTCTTTTGTCATTGGCTTCCATAAAAGTTTACACTTCATTTATTTCAGCTGTTTAAATACATCAGTTTTGCAATATTATAAACTTAAGAATATGTGTGCACAAATTTTTGTGCACCGGGCCACTAGTGTATATAATGTTTTCCCCCTGATTTTATAAGTTCTAAGAACTCATTTTAAAAACTTGGAGAAACATGAAAGACAAAAATCTAATGCCTTAACCCAAATATAAGTATTGCTAACATTATGGTATATATTCTTCCTCCTCCCATGAATATATTTATTCATTTGTATACTGTTTATCCCCCCACCCCCAGCAATCAATAAATTATGAAGATTATTTTTACTTTGTTAAAATTGTTTCAAAACCTAATTTTAATATCAGCATAATATTCTATTGAGTAGATGTATGATTTAACCATTTCTAATTATTGAACATTTTACTCCTCTGATGATAATGTTGATGAAAATCTTTGTGCATAAATGTCTCCGTACTTGATTATTTTCTTAGGACAGGAATAAAAATGTTCAGTCAAAAGGTAAGAACTTTAAAAAATTATACATATTGACATTGCTTTCTAGAAAGGTTATGCCAATATTTAATATTAGTTTTAAAAATCTTTCCTAATTTTATAAACAAAATGATCTTACTTTAATTTGTATTTCTTTGATTATAAGTGAAGTTGAGCATTGTAAATTATTTTTAAAACAATTACATATAAAATATTTTTTTTTAGCTTTCTAAATATATATTGTTGAAAGTATTACATATGTCCCCTTTTTCTCCCATTGACCCTTTCTAGCCCGCCCCCAACCCCCATCCCTAGCCTTCACCACCCTGTTGTCTGTGTCCATGGGTTATGCATATATGCATACAAGTTCTTTGGTTGATCTCTTTCCACCCACCCCAGCCTTCCCTCTGAGAGTCAACAGTCTGTTCCATGATTCTATGTCTCTGGATCTGTTTTGTTAATCAGTTTATTTTATTCATTAGATTCCACATATGAGTGAGATCATATGATACTTGTCTTTCTCTTACTGGCTTATTTCACTTAGCATAATACTCTCCAGGTCCCTCCATGCTGTCTCAGAGGGTAAGAGATCCTTCTTTTTTACTGCTGCATAGTATTCCATGGTGTAAATGTACTACAGCTTTTGTATTCACTCATCAACTGATGGGCACTTGGGCTGTTTCCAGATCTTAGCTATTGTAAATTATGCTGCTATGAATATAGGGGTGCACACATTCTTTTGATTGCTGTTTTGGGTTTCTTAGGATATATTCCTAGAAATGGGATCACTGGGTCAAATGGCATTTCCATATTTAATTTTTGAGGAAACTCCATACTGTTTTCCACAGTGACTGCACCAGTCTGCATTCCCACCAGCAGTGTAGGGTTCCCTTTTTTCCACATCCTCTCCAGCACTCTTGTCATTTGTTGATTTGTTGATGATAGTCATTATGACAGGTGTGAGGTGATACCTTACTGTTTTTTTAATGTACATCTCTCTGGTGATCAGGACCATGAGCATTTTTTTCATATGTCTCTTGGCCTTCTGTATGTCCCCTTTGGAGAAGTGTCTGTTTCGGTCCTTTGCCCATTTTTTAATTGAATTGTTTGTCTTCCTTTATCAGATGTATCATTGCAAAATATATTCTCCCATACAGTGGGCTCTTTTCATTTTGTCGATGGTTTCTTTTGCAGTACAAAAGCTTTTTATTTTGATGTAGTCCCATTTGTTGATTTTCTCCTTAGTTTCTTGTGCCCTAGGAGATGTGTTCGTAAACATATTGCTATGAGAGATGTCTGAGTAAAATCTTTTTATTTTATTTTATTGTTTAAAGTATTACAGATAGTAGTACATATGTCTCTTCCCCCCCACCCCCCGCCCCCATTGACCTTCCCCCGGCCTCCCCTACCCCCCCGGCACATGCCCTCACCCCCCGCCCCAATGTCTTGTGTCCATTGGTTATGCTTATATGCATGCATGCTTACAAGTCCGTCCTTCGGTTGATCTGTTACCTCCTCCCTCCCCCAACACTCCCCAGCCTTCGTGCTGTAATTTGACAGTCTGTTCCATGCTTCTCTGCCTCTGTATCTATCTTTTTGTTCATCCGGTTATAATGTTCTTTATTATCCATAAATGAGTGAGATCATGTGGTGTTTCTCTTTCACTTCCTGGCTTATTTCACTTAGCATAATGCTCTCCAGTTCCATCCATGCTGCTGCAAATGGTAGGAGTTCCTTTTTTACAGCAGCATGGTATTCCATTGTGTAGATGTACCAGTTTTCTAATCCACTCATCTGTTGATGGGCATTTAGGCTGTTTCCAAATCTTGGCTATTGTAAACTGTGCTGCTATGAACATATGGGTGCATATATCCTTTCTGATTGGTGTTTCTCTTTTCTTGGGATATATTCCTAGAAGTGGTATTACTGGATCAAATGGTAGTTCCATTTTTAAATTTTTGAGGAAACACCATACTGTTTTCCACAGTGGTTGCACCAGTCTGCATTCCCACCAGCAGTGAAGGAGGGTTCCTTTTTCTCCGCATCCTCTCCACACTTGTCATTTGTTGATTTGTTGATGATAGCCATTCTGACAGGTGTGAGGTGGTACCTCATTGTTGTTTTGATTTGCATCTCTCGGATGATTAGTGACTTGAGCATGTTTTCATGTGTCTCTTGGCTTTCTGAATGTCCTCTTTCGAAAAGTGTCTATTTAAGTCCTTTGCCCATTTTTTTGATTGGGTTGTTTATCTTCCTTTTGTTGAGTTGTATGAGTTCCCTGTAAATGCTGGAGATTAAACCCTTATTGGAGATAACATTGGCAAATATGTTCTCCCGTGCAGTGGGCTTTCTTGTTGTTTTGTTGGTGGTTTATTTTGCTGTGCAGAAGCTTTTTATTTTGATGTGATCCCATTTGTTTATTTTCTTCTTAGTCTCTCTTGCCCTAGGATATGTATGTGTCTGTAAAGATATTGCTACGAAAAAATATGGAACGCTTCACGAATTTGCGTGTCATCCTTACACAGGGACCATGCTGATCTTCTCTGTATCGTTCCAATTTTAGTATATGTGCTGCCAAAGCAAGCACTGAGTAAAATATTTAAAAAATATTTTTAAAAGATAATGAATGCCTTACCTGGCTGGTTGCTCAGTGGTTAGAGCATCCGCCCGAGGAATGAAGGGTCCTGGGTTAGATGTCCACTCAAGGGCAGGTACCTTGGTTCCAGATTTGATCCCTGCCCCCATCAGGGTGTGTGTGAGAGGCAACCAATCAATGTGTCTCTCTTCACGTTGATGTTTCTCTCTCTCTCTTTCTCTGAGAAAATCAATGGAAAAAATATCCTTGGGTGAGGATTTTTTTAAAAAGATAATGAATGCTTCATACATTATTTTTTAAGGGGAAATATTTTAACTAGAATTAATGGTTTATTGTTGTAGTTTTTCCTTTTAATAGATAATTTAATCCTTTGAATAGTAGTTATTATAAAAACCCAATCAGTTGCCCCAGAGGCAATCACTGTTATCAGTTCCTTCTGTGTAGTTCCAGAGGTATTGTAGATCGTGTGTGTGTGTGTGTGTGTGTGTGTGTGTGTGTGTGTGAGAGAGAGAGAGAGAGAGAGAGAGAGAGAGAGAGAGAGAGAGAGAGAGGAGAAACACTAGGTGAATTATGGAGAACATTTATTAAAATACTGTCTAGTTCAGATGTGGTATTGTGTACTAAATTGTATAGTAAGAATTAGAAAGGGTCTAAAAATGATTAGTATCTGGCTACTGGCCCAGGAGGAAGAAAAGCAGGGTCTGGTAGTATTTGGCACTAATTTTCTGTAAGACAAGTGTCCTTAGCTCTTTTTATTATTGGATCAATTCTTTGACAATAGCACTTCTGTTTATTTTCTAGTACTGATCCAAAATGGAAAGCCAAGATTTTGAAAATTAGATAGTTGGTACCTGAAAGAAACTCTTAAAGTACAAAAGCTATTTTGAGGTATTTAGGAGAACATTTAGGGGGAAAGATACTTTATTCTTAGGTATTTTATGATTTCTTGATGGTTACAGTTTTAGCAGAATTTTAATTACTTTGTTGCTTAACAGTAAAAGTTCGAGCTTGAATAATTGCAAATAAAATTCATCATTTTCTTAAATTCTTATTTACTTAATTCAAAACCAATCAGCCATGACATAAACATTTTAAAAATATATTTTATAAAGATTTTCATACTAATAGTATAGTAGTAATTTGTCTCATCTAAGAACTTGGAGCTTGACTTAAATGTCATTACTAAATAAGTAGTTCAAGCAATAAGAGTCAGAAGTTTTAATTGGATTCTATAGAGTTTTTAATGCTTTATGGCAAAGATATTTGTTTTGGGATATATTTTTTAAGTCCCTTGTTTCCAGAAATAAAATTTTGGATGACTATTGTCTATTGAATACTAACTCTCTTTGTGGCCCAGGTTAAGTAATGGTATTTAAGACCTCCTATTTGCTGGAATTTGTGTCTCCTATTCCAGATTAATTAAAGGGCTATAAAGGCTGCTAAAGAATATTCACCTAGTGATTGGTAATATTTGAGGAGTTTTAAGAAATAATTTATCAGAGGTGGGAAAAGACAATTTGGATTTTTTAAATATTTAATTTTGAAATAGTTATATATTTATTGGAGAATTGCAAAGATAGTACAGAGAATCCCCATATACCTTTCACCCAGCTTCCCCGGATGTTAACATCTTATATAATTACGATATGTTTATCAAAACTTAGAAAATCATCTCGATTTTTAAAAAGAATTCAACAAACCTTGTTTTTGAACACCTGCTATGTGTAAAAGAGTGTTTTAGCTGCTGAAATATGTACAATATTGGAAAGCAAGTAAAGGTTGCAGATAATTATAATAAACTGGCAATCTTAGTCTCTCTCAGAACAAATTCTCAGATTATTGAACACATGTATTGTTGGTACTTAAAAAGTAAGAGTGATCACTAGGGAACCAGCATGGGTTTACAGAGAACAAGTCATGCCATACTAGCCTCACTTTTTTTCTTACAGGGCAGGTGAACTGGTCGGCTCCTCAGCAGATATTCTAGCCATAGTCTATCTAGAATTATAGCTACATTTATTTGATTTTTAATTTTGTGCTAGACACTGATTAAATGCTTTACATAGATTGCCTCATTTAGTCCTGTTTTAAAAATAAGGAAAGGGACCCCTGCGATTATACAGTAATACCTTTGACAGCCTTTTAAGATACCTTTGTAGACAAGAGAAATGTCGTCCAAATAATTACATAGGTAGATGGATCTGTAATTCATTAATGGTCTGATGTTAAAAACAAACTACAGTTTATTCTTAGTGGTATGCCGCAAGTTGCTCTCATCCCCCATGTCGTATTTAAGATGTTTATCAGTTACTCTTAAAATTGTGAGGTGTGTGCTAGTATGTTTGTTGTGTGACAGAATCAGGATCCCCTAATTTTAATAATTAGAATGCAAGACTATATTTAAGAAAATATTTGTTACAGTACTTTTATATTTGATGTGTATGTATTGGATAGGGACAAACAAAACTCTGTAATTGAATTTTAAAAAAATCTGCACAGGTGCAGAGTTGGAGACTTGGAGACCTAACAGCAGTAGGTGTTTGTTTTTTAAGCAGATGAAGCCTGGATGTATCTTCTTATTTGTCTGAAGTTGGTGAGTCAGTGATTTGTTATAACTGCCCCAAAGGCTAACACCCACTAAAAACATTGTTTTGAAGCATGTTGTCAAAATGCTTTGTACACTGCATTTAGCTTAGTATTCTCAGTTCTGTTTGTCACATTTTAAGGAGGCATTGATAAACAATGTATTCAGAGGAGAGTAATCAGTATGAAGCCCATGTCTTGAAAGAGATTCTTGCAAAATAATTGAAACATTTAAGATTTTTAGCCTGGAAAAAAAGGACGCTTTAGTGGGATATATGGTAATGCTTTTAAAATTGGGTAACTGAATGATCTTTCAGATCTTCCTGTCTCAAATCTGTAATTCTGTGAAAAACAGGAAGGAATGGCATGTGGAAGAAGAATTAAACATATCTTTTGCATTCTCAGAGAATAGAAGTAGGAACAGCGAATGAAAAAGGAAGGGAAATACTGATACATAATGATGTTTTTAACTATTGAAATGAAAATAGAGTGTACATTCTGTCATTGTGGCATTAAAGTATGTACTGAACAGAGTTTGATCAAGCAATTCTCTAGGGACTTTTCCAGCTCTGACCTTTTTTTTTTTTTTAATTCATTGATTATAATTCCCCATAGCAAAACTTTCTGTTAGGTATATTACTTGTTCTCAACACCTTATAGTTTCATATAATATCAAGTGTTAGTAATAAAATATTGTTATGCAAAATTAAATTACAGTAGAACATTTAATACAGTAATAATGTATAACTGTCACCAATATCTAGTTTCAGAACATTTCATCACCCCAAAAAGAAATCTTGTACCCATTAAACAAACATTCCCCATTCCTCCTTTTCCCCCAGCCCCCAGCAACCATTAATCTTCTTTCTGTCTCTGTAGATTCGCCAATTCTGGATATTTCATATAATGGAATCAAGCAATATGTGCTGTTTAGTGGATTGCTTCTTTTACTTAGCATATTGTTCTCAAGGTTCATCCATGGTGTAGCCCAGCCGTGGGCAAACTACGGCCCGCGGGCCGGATCCGGCCCGTTTGAAATGAATAAAACTAAAAAAAAGAAAGACCGTACCCTTTTATGTAATGATGTTTACTTTGAATTTATATTAGTTCACACAAACACTCCATCCATGCTTTTGTTCCGGCCCTCCGGTCCAGTTTAAGAACCCATTGTGGCCCTTGAGTCAAAAAGTTTGCCCACCCCTGGTGTAGCCTGTAGCACTACATCATTCCTTCTTATGGCTGAATAATACTTGTATAGGTATAGCACATTTTGTTAATCCTTTTATTCATTCATTGATGAAGATTTCGGATGGTCTGCTTTTTGGCTATAGTGAATTCTGCTACTGTGAACATTAGTGTAAAATTTTTTGTTTAAACACCTGTTTGAATGTATCTATCTAGGAACAAAACCTAGATAGATATAGAAATATAGAAATTATGTGATTGTGTAATACAGAAATTATATGATTAACTTATTGAGGAATTACTATACAGGGGTGAGCAAAAGTAGGTTTGCAGTTGTATGTGAAACACAGTTTATTTTTTGTATTATTTATTCATTATTGTATTATTTATTTGTATTACAACGGTAAACCTACTTTTGCACACCCTGTACTGTTTTCCATTGCAGCTATAACATTTTACATTCCCAGCAGCAATATATGATGGTTTCACTTTCTCTACATCCTTGACGTTAATTTTTTAAAATTATAGCTATCCTAGTGGGTATAAAGTGGCATTTCATCATGTTTTTTATTTGAATTTACCTAATGGCTAGTGATGCAGAGCATCTTTTCATGTGCTTATTGTCCATTTGTGTATCTTTAGAGAGATATCAATTCAAGTCTTTTGTCCAATTTTTAATAGGTTGTCTTTTTGTTGAATTATTAGAGTTACTTATATATACTGGATCTAGATTCTTGTCATACATGATTTGTAAATGTTTTCTCCTATTCTGTAGGTTTTCTTTTTGCTTTCTTCATAGTATCTTTTGATGCACAAAATTTAATTTCAGTAAAGTCCAATTGATCTGTTTTTTTTTCTTTTGTAGCTCATACTTTTGGTGTCATATATAAGAAACCATTCCCAATCCAAGATCATGCAGATTTAACCCCATGTTTTCTTCTTGGAGTTTTATGGTTTCAGGTGTTATATTTAGGTCTGCTCCATTTTGAGTTAACTTTCCTATATGGTGTGAGATAGGGGTTCAAATTCTTTTTTATGTGGATATCCAGTTATCCTGGCACCATTTGTTGAAAAGACTATTTTTTCCCTATTGATGGTCTTGGCATCCTTGTCAAAATCAGTTCATCATAAATGAATGGGTTTATTTCTGAACTCTCAATTCTTTCCCATTTATGTGTATGTCTGTCTTTATGCTAGTACTGCATGATTACTGTAGTTTTTAGTACATTTTGAAAGAGAATGAGTCCTCCAACCTTTTTTTTTTCTTCAAGATTTTTAGGGTTGTTTAGGATCCCTTGCAATTCCATATAGATTTTAGGGTCACCTTTTTCATTTCTGCAAAACTAGTTGTTCAGATTTCGATAGGGATTACATTGAGTCAGTAGATCACTTTGGGGGCTATTGCTATTTTAACAATTTTAAATCTTCCCACCCATGGACACTGGATGCCTTTCCATTTGTTTAGTTAGATCTTCTTGAATTTCTTTCAGCTTTCTTTTGTCACATTCAGTGTACAAGTCTTTTTTAAAAGATATGTTTTTATTGGTTTTAGAGAGAGTGGGAGAGGGAGAGGGGGGAGGAGAGAGAGAGAACATCAATGTAAGAAGCATCAATCAGCTGCCTTAGTCATGTTTTATTGGTTTAATTGCCCATTTCAGAGCTTTCTGTATCCCAGGGGATCAAACCCACAACCTGGATATGTGCACTGACTGGGAATCGAATTGGTGACCTTTAGGTACACAGGACGATGCTCTACCAACTGAGCCACACCGCCAGGTCAGTGTACAAGTCTTGCAGTGCAGAATAATGACACCTCTCCTCCCTCATGAACTCTACCTCCCTCCAAGTCTTTCAGGAATATCCAATTCAGAAAAATATTAATTAGCAAAATTTGTTCCATTTCTTTTTTAAAGTTTGTTGTAGAATTTGTTTCATCTATTTTATATTACTGTAAGAATTACCCACTGAAAGAATAATAGTGTTCTGAAAATCTTCTCAAAAATCCAAGAGCTTATTTTGGTTCTAGGGCACCTTTAGTAGTCCATCAGCTAGGTGTATTATCTCCATGCCTGTTTCAGTTAGGACCAACAGCCTTACACAATAAGGACATTTATTAGCTTAAGATAAGTGGAAGTCGGGCACAAGGCTTCCGGATTAGTTGGTCAGCACTTTAATAAGGACAGCAAGGATTCAGATTCTTTGCGTTGTTTCATTCTATTATCCATAATGCTGGCTTTATACCAAGGCAGGATTTTCCTTGTAGTTGTATGATGGGTGCCAGGAAGAAAAAGTCTGGCTTCCTCTTAACAGAAAGGACAAACTGAACCAGAAGCTACCAGAAAACCTTTTCATATCTCATTGGCATGATTCCTCATTTCTGAATCAATTTCTGGCAGAGATAGTCTCACCCTTGAGCCCAAGTCAGTTCTCCAAGTTGCTGCCACTTAGAGTTGTGGAATGGATTTTGGAGCAGGATATTGGTTGTGTCCTATTGCTCTGAGGTTTTTTCTCTATTCTTTTTTTGTTATACTTTCATAATGAGTAAAAGTAAAAATATGCTTAGTCATGTTTTTTGGTTTAATTGCCCAGTTCAGCGCTTTCTGTCATGTAAAGCAATATAGCAATTATTAAGCATTCCTTTCTTAAAAAAGAATGTTGGAGTAGTGAAAAGATTGGAATAGTTGGCAAATTTGAATTTGTATTTCCTTATAACCAATAATTTTTAACTGCTTTCACAACTAGATAATTGACTTAGCTACCATTTACATAGAGGCTCTAGTGATTTGATTTGTATCTCCTTTCTCCAAGTTGCCTGAAGCGTTGTGATAAAGTGGAAAGTGAGCTGGGTTATGAGTAAGGTTCTAATTAATTCTAGCTTCACTGTCTTCCAGTTACGTGTGATCATGGACAAATCACTTCATCTCTGACCTTAACAGTCTTTTCTATAGGCTGAGATAATACTACCTATCTTCTCACCAAATTGTGTTTATGGGAGTTCCGTAAAATTGTGTGAAAGAAGTGTGAAACGTATAAAGTAGCACACAATTTTAAATTGTCTTAATATTACACTAATTAAAGAGTAGGCAGTTAAAAGGAGGAAACTTAAAAAACGCGATACTGGCTCTAAAAAATAAATAATTGATCTTAGATTCTAAGTACTCAAGCTATATCAGTAGAAAATAAAGATGTGTTCAGCTTTTTTAAAGTTAGATGCTTCATGACTAAAAGAAAGACATTTTATAAAATATCTATGTGAAAGCTTGATTCTAGTTAATGTAACATAGAAGCTACCTTTCAAGTATTCTCCAGAATTTTTTTTTACTTCTAATTTTTGCTGTGGTTTTATGGGTAAAGCTGTTTTTGAAGATAAGTATGGAGTAAATTGTAAATTTATAACGCTTTATATGGTTTGCAGGAAATGGATATATTTATTTGTTTATTTTAGTTATTGCTTTTTTCTCATATGCATCTTGCTTTTCTTTCTTGGAACATTATTCTTTTAAGAATCTTGAGGTTTCACACAGGAATGTGGGTGGAGTTTGGATGTTATCACCAAATGGGATACCACATTTCATTGCTGAGAACTCTGAAAAGCAAAACTTTGTGTTTGGAGTTGAATGAAACTAAGATGACACTAAGAAATTTGATTTTTTGCCGAAACCGGTTTGGCTCAGTGGATAGAGCGTCGGCCTGCGGACTGAAAGGTCCCAGGTTCGATTCCGGTCAAGGGCATGTACCTTGGTTGCGGGCACATCCCCAGTAGGAGATGTGCAGGAGGCAGCTGATTGATGTTTCTCTCTGATCGATGTTTCTAACTCTCTATCCCTCTCCCTTCCTCTCTGTAAAAAATCAATAAAATATATTTAAAAAAAAAAAAGAAATTTGATTTTTTAAATACTATTTAATATATTCATCATGTCTACAGTTAATATAGATGTTCAGTCTGAATATGTTAATAAACTATAAAGTATTAAGTATAGTGTTTCTCTGTGTCTTATCACTATTGGTGAAACAAAGCATAAATGCTTCTTGAATTGATTATCATTTACCTTTTGGTTTTGAGCTACTTGCTGTTATCCATCATGTTGGATTTGGGGCATTACCCTTTTCTAAATGAGAAGATCGATCTCACAGTATGTCTTTTTCTGTTATATTGGAAACTAGAGGCCTAGTGCATGAAATTCGTGCATTGGTAGGGTCCCTAGCGGCTGCTGGCTGCCGGCCAGGGCCTCCCTCCCTTCCCCCAGCCAGCCCTGCCCCCTGGTCGAACTCCTGGATGACCTCCTGGTCGAGGGTACAATTTGCATACTACGCTTTTATTATATAGGATACTGTATATAGGCATTGAAGGGAAAGAAGAACTAACATGTTGACTCTGCTACTATGTACAAGCATACCAAGTACCTAACATTTATGTCATCTTATTCTTCCTCCAACCTGAAGGGAGAGTATTAGTGTCCCTTTCATTTTACAAAAGAAAACATTTAAATTTGGAGATTATGTAACTCAAAATTCCTCTAATGGAGAAATCCCACTGTCTCTCCCTCACTTTCTCCTACTGTCATTACATTTTTCATACCTGCTTTCATGTAATTACTACAGTCCTCTGAGGAAGATGTCTCTTTTTTTTTTTTCAAATGAAGAAAAGAGTTAACAGGAGTGTACAGTTTAAGAATAAGAATATGCACACTATATATTTGCTTTTCTCTAAAAATACCACTTAGTCATGATATATTATACTTTTTATTCATTGTTGGACTTGATTTACAGAAGTGTTAAGAATTTTTGCATCCACATTTATGTAAGATTTGGCCTTGTGCAATGAATTGAAAAGTGTTCTTTATTACTCAATTTTCTAGATGTTTTTTATAATTGGCATTATTTATTTCTTAAATATTTGTAGAATTCACCAGTGAAGCCATTGGTCCTAGAGTTCTTATTATGGAAAGATTTTTTACTATAATTCCGATATCTTTAATAGATATAGAATTGTTCTGGTTATCTATTTTTTCTTTTTTTAAAAATTAAATCTTTATTGTTGAAAGTATGACATATATCCCCCTATTCCCCCCATTGACCCCTTCTAGCCCGCCCCTGTCCCCTGTCTCCTGCCCCAGGCCTTCACCACCCCATTGTCTGTGTCCATGGGTTATGCATATATGCATACAAGTTCTTTGGTTGATCTCTTCCCACCCACCCACCTCTGCCTTCCCTCTGAGATTCCACAGTCTGTTCTATGCTTCTATGTCTCTGGATCTATTTTGTTCATTAGATTCCACATATGAGTGAGATCATGTGATACTTGTTTTTCTCTGACTGGCTTATTTCATTTAGTGTAATACTCTCCAGGTCCCTTTATGCTGTCTTCTTTTTTTACTGCTGCATAGTATTCTATGGTGTAAATCTACCACAGCTTTTTTATGCACTCATCTGCTGATGGGCACTTGGGCTGTTTCCAGATCTTAGCTATTGTAAATTGTGCTGCTATGAACATAGAGGTGCATATATTCTTTCTGATTGGTGTTTCGGGTCTTTTAGGATATATTCCTAGAAATGGGATCACTGGGTCAAATGGCATTTCCATATTTAATTTTTTGAGGGAACTCCATACTGTTTTCCATAATGGCTGCACCAGTCTGCATTCCTACCAACAGTGTAGGGTTCCCTTTTCACCACATCCTCTCCAGCACACTTGTCATTTGTTGATTTGTTGATGGGTAGCCATTCTGACAGGTGTGAGGTGATACCTCATTGTCATTTTAATTTGCATCTCGGATGATTAGTGACTTTAAGCATTTTTCATATGTCTCTTGGCCTTCTGTACATCCTCTTTGGAGAAGTGTCTAGGTCCTTTGCCCATTTTTTAATTGGATTGTTTGTCTTCCTTTTGTTAAGTTGTATGAGTTCCTTATATATTTTGGATATTAACCCTTTATCAGATGTATAATTGCCAAATATGTTGTCCCATACAGTGGGCTCCCTTTTCATTTTGTTGATGGTTTCTTTTGCTGTGCAGAAGCTTTTTATTTTGATGTAGTCCTGTTTGTTTATTTTCTTCTTCCTTTCCTTTGCCCTGGGAGAAGTATCTGTAAACATATTGCTAAGAGAGATGTCTGAGATTTTGCTGCCTATGGTTTCTTCTAGGATTTTTATGGTTTCATGACTCACATTTAATTCTTTTATCCATTTTGAATTTAATTCTTGTATATGGTGTATGTTGGTAGTCTGGTTTCATTTTTTTGCATATATCTGTCTAATTTAAGCAACACCATTTATTGAAGAGACTGTCTTGACTCCATTGTATGTTCTTGCTTCCTTTGTCAAATATAATTTGAGCATAAAGGCTTGGGTTGATTTCTGGGTTTTCTGTTCTGTTCCATTTGACCTATATGCCTATTCTTGTGCCAATACCAGGCTGTTTTGATTACAGTGGCTTTGTGGTATAACTTGATATCTTTCATTGTGATCCCTCCAACTTTATTCTACTTTCTCAAGATTGCTGCAGCTATTCAGGGTTTTATTGTTTTGTTTTGTTTTTTGGTTCCATATAAATTTTTGGAGTATTTGTTCTAGATCTGTGAATATGCTGCTGGTAAATAATAGATTGCATTGAATCGGTAGATTGCTTTGAGTAATATGGACATTTTAATGATGTTAATTCTACCATTCCATGAACACGGTATATTCTTCCACTTGTTTATATCTTTATCTGTTTTTTCAATGTCCTTACAGAAAAGGAGAGAATGTTTTACTGCGTAGGCTTAATTTGCTCTTTTATTTCTAATTTCTTAAGGTCATTGATTTCAGACCTTCTTTTCTAAGATTTACAAGTGTGTCTTTTGGTTTCCAGATTTTGGGGAATTTTTTTAGATGTTCTGATTTTAATTTAATTACATTGTGATCAGAGAATATACTTTGATTTTAAATCTTTACAATTTATTGAGAATGGTTTTATGGCTCAGAATATAGTCTGTCTTGGGTAATGGTTCCACATGTACTTGAAAAGAATGTGTATTGAGTGGAATGGAATGTTCTATAAATGTCAGTTAATTCAAAGTGGTTGGTAGTATTGTTCAATCTGCTGTATTATTAGTTTTCTGTCTTGTTCTATCAATTTTGGGGAGAGTAGTGTTGAAATATCTGATGATCATGGATTTTCTATTCTTCCATGCAGTTCATTCAGTTTTGCTTTATGCATTTTGAAGGTGTTAGTTTAGGACTCTTATATCCTCTTGAATTGGTTCCTTTATCATTATGAAATGACCATATTTATCTTTCATAATAGTCTTTGCTGTGAAATATACTTTTCCAGCTCTCTCTTGATTAGTGTTAGCCTGGTATACCTTTACCATCTTTTAATTTTAAACTTTTTGTTTGTATACCTAAAGTGGATTTCTTGTATACCACATTTTATCTAATCTGACAGTTTCCTTTTAATCAGGAGTTCAGACTAATTACATTTAATGTGATTACTGAGGTAATTGGGCTTATGTCTGCCATCTTGCTATTTGTTTTGTATTTGTCTTTATCAGTTCTTTGCTTTTTTAGTCTTTTCCCATCTTTTTTATTGGAGGGATCCTTCATAGTTAAATTGTTTTAACTTCTCTCCATAATGAAGTATGATGTAACATGTCAGTCCCTCAATATTGGCTGAAAATGGAAGAAAGAAAAGTGTATCTGAGGTAACAGATACTGTTCCACAGAGTCAAACCATGTTGTACTGAAGCCTTACCTATTTTTAGGTTAGTTTGACTTGGCCCTAGAAATGAATGGCCCTCTCTATCTAGGCCAGATTCTGTTAATTCTAAGTGTGCTATTGCCTGCTGGGCTTGCAGCCATATTTGTAGTTTCAGAGTCCCAATAAGCCTGACATAGGTTTAAAGATGAATCCAGATTTCTACTAGGTCAAAAAGAATTCATTCTTATTCAGTCCAGATTTCCAGGGTTATTCAGATAAGGACCTAGTATGAGATCTAGTGGTAATATGTGATTTTTACCTGGAATAGCCTTTCATATATATTCTCTGGCTGCAGTGATTATCTGTTTAATAGTTCAAAGGTCCTAAAACATTGATCTTTTGTACAGAGGATAACCATTAATCTCATATTACTACTGCTTTGGATACTAAGTTTTCTTTAGTTGATTTTTATTGACTTCTTGGGCTTTTTTCCTTTTGTTTTCTGTAAGAATATTAGCACATTTGTAACATCTGCAAACACTTTTATAACAGATTGGAATGTGAAAACCCCAATTCTGAAGGAAGATGCCTTTACAGTGAAGTCTTTGTACACTTATGGAGTGGTACCTTTCTTTAATCACGGAACGAGCTAATATGTCATGATAGAAAATAGTGGACTTTGATTTGAAAGAACTATTATAGTCCAGGTTGAACCATTTATAGCTTATTTACCTTGAGCAAGTCAGTTAATCTCTTTGTTACTCAATTATTTCCATCTGTAAAGTATATGTACATATGTTGGAGGTGGGGGAGGGTGTGATTAGATCTGCCTTTTTATTGTGTATGTCATTGTGAAGATCATAATAGATGAAGATGTAATAGCACCGTGGAAAATGTGTAAAACACTATACAAATACAAATGTAAAAATAACATTTATAAAATTATTTTCTCAGCTCAATCAAGTTGTATTCTTATCTTTGAGAAACTTTAAATATTGCTTCATCTAAGTAGTTTATTTCTTTTATCACTGATAGTGTAAAAAAAAGGAAATGAAGTATATGTAGGTTGTAAAATGAATGGAAAACACATGGTATTATCTTAGGCAATGGTTATAAATTACCTCTAAATTTATAAAATCTTGAAGTATTTTGTACTTTTATACTAGTAAATGTGATTGAAATTTTTAGTCATCTTTTTTTCCTCTTTACTCTTAGGCTTTGAAAATTCTTAACAGTTAATATTTTATCAAATGTGCATGTGGATTTTCCACTTTGGATTATGAAAAATTACTATTTTTTTAATCAGTCTGGTTGTTTCTTGTTGTCTAGGATGATTCTGGACTGCTCTTCCCCTCCTAATTATGCATTGAGGGGAATGCAAACTAATTTAATATAAGCTCAATCTCTATATATTAAAGCCTAAGCAACTGATCTACTGGTCACTGTGCTCAACGCAGAAGCTGCCCCTGGCAGTCAGTGTGCTCCCACAGCCAACCTCCCACAGCCGGCCAACCTCCATGGCCCTGATCAGCCCCCGATCGCCGGCCAGGCTGAGGGACCCCACCCATGCATGCACAAATTTGTGTACCGGGCCTCTAGTATGAGTATAATTAAGAAGTTAAATATGTCAGAACATAAATCACAATGATTAAAATATGAGGGTAAACTTTGGTTCCTTTGACATTTTTTAGATTACTTCACTATGTTAAAACGGATCAGTGAGAGAATCCTCTTGATTGGTTCAGTCATTCATTAAGCAAATATTAGCCCAGCCAGGTGGCTTAATGGATGAATGTTGACCCATGAACAAGGAGGTCGCAGTTCGATTCCCAGTCAGGGCACATGTCTGGGTTTTGGGCTCAATCCCTGGTGGGGGCCATGCAGGAGGCAGCCAATCAATGATTCTATCATTCATGTTTTTATGTTTCTCCCTCTCCCTTCCTCTCTCTCTAAAAATACTAAAAATATATTTTAAAAACACAAATATTAATACAGTACCTACTATTGTATTTACATCTCTCTCAGCCATTACTAGATTGTTGATACCTTGATGCTATTCATTATTCAACTTTTGGTTCCTGTAGCTATCTACCGCTACACAGTAAATTACCTCAAAACTTAGAAGCTCAAAGTTTTTATTATCTCTCAGTAGGTCAGGAATGTGGGAACAGCTTAGGTCTCTTACAAGGCTACAATCAATGAGTTGACTGGGTATGCAGCCCATCCATCTAAAGGCTTGCTGTGGAAAGATCCACTTCCTACCTCTGTTGGCAGGATTCATTTCCTTGTTGGAATTGGCCAGAAGCCTCCCTTGGTTCCTTGGCACATGGACCTTTTCATAAAGCATCTCCCTCAAAGTAGGCAATCAAGATCAGAGCAAGTAAGTGAGAGGGCAAGAAAAAGTGCCAGCAAGAAGGACATTATAATCTTTTATAACCTAATCAAAGAAGTGATATCCCATCACTTTTGCCATATTCTATTCTTTAGAAGGAAGCCACTAGGCCCAGTCCACACTCAGAGGAACAGGACATCACACAAGCATGTGAATACCGGGAACAGAGATCATTGGCGGTGCATCATAGAAGTCTGCCACCCAGTCCCCAAGCCCTGGTGCTCTAAAATAACAACGTGTTGAGTGAATTAACTCTTTCCCATGCAGGCTCCTAACTGGTAGCATGTCTTTGTAAGAGGGCTGGGCAAAGGTACAGATTCAGTTTGAGACGGTAAAACAATAACTTGCTATTTAGGGATTCTTTTAACCATGTCCCTGATATCATTAATGATTCGCTTTAATGAAATCAGTTAATATTGGTAAAAAGTCAAAATCATTTTATATCTTTAGGACCTAAATGAAACCAGGAATGCTATTTAAGAATATCAGAATACATGCAGTATATAATTTAATGGGAATTCAGAAATAGTCTAATAGCAAGCTATATTTTGAGATGATTCAAGCTTCCCAGTCATTCCCAACACACATGACCTGGGTAGACATAATGATATATCAAAATCTGTGCAATTGAAGTATAGCTAAATTTCTACTATAAGATGATCTTCCTTGATCTTTCTTAAACACACACACACACACAAACTTTTAACAAGCTGGAATAAGTATTGGGTCATGGATTTTTTTTAAAAAATTTTTTACATAGTTTAAATGTTGAGGCAGTTTAATCTTTAGAAGAGAACTAAGAAATCTCATCCTAGACTTGTAACATGTTAGATATTAGAAATGACTTATCCAACCTTAAATTTTTACAGATGAGGAAATGGCTCCTTGTGACATACTCAGACTTGCTGGTGGTAGAGCCAGTGCCAGATCTAGACTTGATTCTATGCAGTGCACTGTACCATACCACATTGCTAATAATAAACTGGAACCACTTAGGGATTTTTAAAAATACTGATTCCTATCCCCTACCCAGACATTCTGATTTAATTGGTATGGGGTGGAACTTGAGCATTGGGATTTTTAAAAGCTCCAAGTTTGGGAACCTGCTCCATAAAGGTATTATTGTGCTTAAGGACTTGGAACCAGGGTAAAATCAATAATACAGACTTCTATCCATTTTGATTTTTTAATCATATATTTGGCTAGGTTTTTTTTTTCTGGGCAGTAAGAAAAATATTTACATTGAAAAATAGCCAAGAGTGCTGCTGAACAAAGGCTTTCTTAATAAAGCTGCCCTTCCACTCATAAGTATGTATTTTGTAAATGAGATAGCCTGCAACAAGATTCTTCATACTCATGAAGTAGGAGAACAGTTCTTTGACACTGATCAGACAAGGAGAAAGTCTTCTGCCATCTGTGTTGTGGCATGCTCTGCTGTTGTTTTAACTAGATAAAATTCTAATTACTGTTAAACAGACTGTTTATGAGGTTGTTCTAATATTTTAGAGCAAGTGTATAAATATAAAGAGGCAAAGAAATGGTACCAAATGTAAAAACAAAAGGCCTTTCCTTTGAAAGTAAGTTAATCAGGATTTGTTTGACATGCTGGATTGTTAATAACACGTTCTGTGTATGTCCTTGGTACTGCATGTTGCAAAGGATGTGAAATTTGCAGTTTGTTATAACCATTCTACAGAGCTGTCATGTACTCTTTTGACACAATGCTGACGAAACATTGTAACTAGAAAATACTAAATCTTTTTCAAGATATCCATTCTTTTAAACGAAATCTTTCCTTCTTAATGGCACGTGTGAGAAGAGTGAAGAAGAGTTAAGAATAGGAGATTTTGCCCTGGCCAGCATCTCAGTGGTTAGAGCGCCGGCCTGAGCACCAAAGAGATTTGATTCTAGAAGGCACATACTTGGATTACGTGTTTGCTCCCCTCCCCAGTCTGGGTGTGTGTGGGATACAACTAGTCGATGTGTTTCTATCACATCGATGTATCTCTCTCTTTTTCTCTCTCTACCCTCCCTCTCCCTTCCACTCTCTCTGAAGAGCAATGGAAGAAATATCCTCAAATGAGGATTAATCAGAAAGAAAGAATAGGAGATTGTGATCCGATTGAAGCATTTAAGAATTTTAGATCTTTTATTGAAGCAGTGGCAGGATGATAATGAGAGGCTATATATTTGAGTTGCTAGCATAGAGGTTAAAGGGGATGTATTCGTTTTCCATTGCTGTCATTACTACAAACTTAGTGGTTTAAACAACAAAAACTTATTATCTTATGTTCTCCAGGTCAGTAAGACAACTCGGGTCCCACAGGGCTAAAATAAAAATTTCGGCATGATGGTGTTCCTTTCTGGAGGCAGTAGGGCTGGATTCTTTTTCTTGAAATTGTAGGGCTTACATCACAGTTGCCTTGTTAGCTGTTAGATGAGGGCTCTTCCCAGCTCCCGGAGACTACCCTCATTTTTTTGCTGTAGCCTTCCTTCCAACATTTTAAAAAGCCAGCAACAACAGGTCAAGTCCCTTTAAGACTTGCAATATCTCCTCCTTCTGTCTCATCTCTCTGATCCATCTTCTGTTTTTCTCTTCCACGTTAAAGGGCTCATGTGATTAATTTGGGACCACTGGGAAAATCCAGGATAATCTCTTCATCTCAGTGTCCTTAACCTTAATTATAACTGAAAGTCCCTTTTGCCTTGTAGAAAAAGCTAGGCTGGAGGTTAGGGAAAAGGGGCAGGATATCTTTGGAGAGCCTTTATTCTGTCAAAGGGGGTTAGGTTCCTGGAGTCAAGGAAGCCAGGTGTCAGTTTTGACATAACTGTTGAAAGTCTTAATCTATCCAACAAATAATTTTTGATTACTTACTATGTACTGGATATTACAATAGGCACTGAGGTTACTGTGGTAAACAAGGTAAGGCATGGCCCCTGCCCTTATATGTATAGCAGTATACTTATAAAAAACAAGCAAATCAGATATAGTCATGTTTTATAACAGATTCTTTGTGTGTTTTATATTTATGTGAGTTATTTGAAAGCAAGTACTAGTGTAGTGCTTTTTGTTTTGGCCCTTTCCTCACCCCACCACTGATACTGTTATAATTTAACCTAGTTATAAATAACTGGAAAGGAGCAACGGGAAGGCCAAATAGTATAGGTATGTCATTTGTGCAGCTTTGCCAGGAAACAGCAGTTTAACACTCCCCAGGGGGCCACCAGTCTATTCCCAGTAGATCCTGGGGGAAGGAAGGGACTGGAGAGGGGGAGAATAGACGCATACCCCATAAAGTCTGGGTGAAATAGGGGAGGTACTACCCGTCAGTCACACCTGGGAACAGGTCATTGGCCAGAGTAGGCATGGCCACTGCAAGCACAGGAGCATTTGAAATATTTAATCCCCTAAACAAAGGAGTTAGTGCTCTTGCTTTCTCTTGTGCTCTTGGCTCCTGGCTCTTGGTTGACTCCTGGCTTGCGTGGCTCCCACACTCCTGCATTTTCCCACATGGCCCACAGCCAGGTGGACCCCACACAATGGACTAATGGACTGCAACTAGCCTAATGCTGTACCGAATCCAATTCCAACATGGAATGGAAATTTTGGACACCGGCTCTGCTTCTAGCTTTATTGAAGGGATGTAATTGCATGAAAATAAAGCTTTCAACTACATCTTCTCATCCTCCCGTGGGGGCCTCCGAAAATGCTTATTCTAGTGGTACCCCAAGAACCCCACTCCCACTAGCAAAGGAGAAAGGCAATCTATGCATTTCTCCGATAACACCACTACAATAGTGTTTTACATACTAGATCAGGGGTGGGCAAACTTTTTGACTCGAGGGCCACAATGGGTTCTTAAACTGGACCGGAGGGCCGGAACAAAAGCATGGATGGAGTGTTTGTGTGAACTAATATAAATTCAAAGTAAACATCATTACATAAAAGGGTACGGTCTTTCTTTTTTTTAGTTTTATTCATTTCAAACGGGCCGGATCCAGCCCTCGGGCCGTATTTTGCCCACGGCTGTACTAGATGCTCAACAGTTATTGTTAACAAGGCTTACTTTGTTTTTCCTTGTGTTGTTAGGAACATGAATTAACTCTCTTTTCTGCTATGTTCTACTCCAAAAGCAGTGAGGAATTTTGAGTTCAGTAATCCAGATTCAGATGACAATTTAAGATTCTGCTGAAGAATTTTTTAAAAGGCCTTAAGAATGATCATGTACTCCATTTTATTTTTCTTAATAAGAATTCTAAAATGCTAAAGGCAGTTTTACAAAAGCTATCATATAATTTGCTAAACTTTTGATTTTCCCCCCTGCATTCAATAGCCAGAAAGTATTTACCCAAGTAAAAAATAATCAGTAATTGCTTTAAACCAGTATTCATCAATAGATAGTGAAGAATTGCCAACCCAGAAGCACATTAAAATAAAATCCTCAATATGTTTTTTCTTTGAATGGATAGACTTTTAAAATAGTGAAAGAGATTTATTATCTGTTATTTACTACTATTACAGCTTCTGTCTTTCTCCTATACAATTCCCTAATGCGCTCTCACTATGTGCTGAGTGTCAGTGTACTCTTTATGGAAAACCCACAAGATTCTTACCAATTGTTCAAAAACTTCTAGAGGCAGTTATTCTTAATTTTTTGGGGGGATGGTCAAGGTTACAATTCTGTATTACATAATTTCCCAAAGCAGCAATGGGGAATTTTAATAATGATGGATTGGAGTAAGCTTAGTAAGTAAGTATGACACTTATAATCTACCCAGGTATTAATTTCAAACTTGACCATTACAGAACTTTTTAAAAATCAGAACTACTAGTGAGTGACTAAATATACTTATAACACAACTTTGGGCTACAAAGTGTAAAAATCACATGGGTTCTTATGGCATCTTAATACATACCAAGTTCTCCATCCAAAATTGCTTTATAATTCTTTGGCCATTTAACATTATTCATGGATAATTTCTTATCAGTAAGTATGACTCTTTATGTCTCCAAACAAATAGCCTAAATATATTTATACAAAGATTTCATTTCTGAAAAAAATAACTTTTGGAATAGTGGATAGAAAATTCACTTGATTTGCTTATGGAGAGATAGCTATTGTCGTATTAAGTTTGGATAATACTAACTTGGGTGAAAAAAGGTGATAACTACTTTTATTTTTTAAAAGTGGATTAATGTACTATAATTTTTTAAATGTTACTAGATAGTGTTGATTTCTGTAAACTTTTTTGATATTTCAGTGCCTAAGAAAGTGTAGCATCCTATTGGATATAGTTCATATGCAAAAATTCTTAGTGGAAACTTGAAGAAAGCTGGAAGTGTATCAGTGAATGGCACAACAAGAAAAATGATTGAGGTTCTCTTGATTCTTTTGAAAAGAGGGAAAATACCCTTCCTGGTTATGGACATTAAAATAAAGGAGTAACTAAAATATATGCTGTGCACAGAAAGACAGATGAAATTTACTGTCTTACTGAAAAATTTTTACAGGTGCATTGCATCTTTAGAAGGCAGATTTGAATTATTAAAGCAGTCTTTGTTTAGTAAATTGAGCGTCTACTATGACTAAATGGAGGAATAAGCAAGTTTTAACAGATGTTGAAACTAAAATGGCCTTAGTGAACAGTTAGGCAATTACATACAAATGGCTTCAGTTAGAAAGGATAAGCCATATCTTTTTCCAAATGTGTTTCTGGGAAAAATAATCCTAACTTCTTGAAGTGGCCATTTCATTTCTAATTGAATATAGTATTAGGAATACAAAAGGCCTAAGGCAAAAAAAAATGTTTTCTTACAGAAGTTTTTGTTTTTCATTTGAAATTAGTGCAGTTATAGATTGGCTTTTTTAAAAAACAACAACAATCTTATTCTTTTAAATAAAGTGTAGCAATGTGAAATTGTTGATAAACTTACTAACAAAGCTGTGAACAATTGTATCCTTAAAAAATAAGTAATCAGCACTAACCAGTTTGGCTCAGTGGATAGAGAGTCGGCCTGCGGATTGAAAGGTCCCAGGTTCGATTCTAGTCGAGGGCATGTACCTTGGTTGCGGGCACATCCCCAGTAGGAGGTGTGCAGGAGGCAGCTGATTGATGTTTCTCTCTCATTGATGTTTCTAACTCTCTAACCCTCTCCCTTTCTCTCTGTAAAAAAAAATCAATAAAATATATATTTAAAACACACACACAAAAAAAACAAGTAATCATTGAGTTTCAGTTAAATACAGGTATTTGGCTGAATATAATTTTTAGAAATAACACCTAAGATAAACAGGAATAGAATAGATTAAATATGATTAAATATGGACAGGTAGCAGATTTGTACTTATTGTTTTTTAAATTTAAATTAATTCCTGTAGTATATGGATTTGAATGTTTCGTGCCATGTGTACATATAATATATAATGGAAGCTTATAGTACTAGTGGATTAGTAAGATAAACTCTGCAGAAGAATAGAATTAATTCTGAAATATTGTTATCTGATTTACATTTTTGTTTCACCTTGTCCAATTTATTCAAACAACTGATTTTTCCCTGATAATAAAGGTGGAAACAAATGATTGTTTTACTTTTTTTATTTTTAGAATGCTCTTATGCATTTGAAGTAGAATTAATCACAAAACATTTTTCCCTTCCTGAAATTCTCTGACTATAAATCAGTATTTTTTTTTTTAAAGACAACTTTAATGGAAGTTCTTTTATGATGCCATTAAGTCATTATCAGGATTTACTCTTCATTTAGGTAGGGTTGTGATTGTTTGTAGATTAGATTCCTTTGCAGGTGATGCACTACCTAGAAGTACTGACATTTAGATTATTGATCCCACAGTGATTCTACATGTCAGGACAGAGCGGTGATATTTGTCACTGCTCTATCTTAAAAGTAGCCAGAATAAACAAGAGAATTGTTACAGACTATAAACTCCAAACTAAATATTCTAGAAAAACCTTAATGAGCTAAAGGTTATTTGTTTATTTAATTATCATAAAAACATTTTTCATGAACATGCAGTAAAATTGACTTTTTCTATGTACAATTGATGAATTTTAACATGTCTGTAGATTCATTAACCATCATCAAAGTCATTATCCAGACAGTTCAATTGATTCATAAAACTTCATGCTATCCCTGTCACTTTGCAGTTGCACCTTCTCCAGCCCATCAGTAACTCTTGACAACCACTCTGTCGTTTTAGTTTTATTTTTTTCAAAAATGATCATTAAATGGAATTATACAGTATGTAGCTATTTGAGGCTGTTAGCATAATGCCTTAAGATTACTTTTAATTGCTGAGTAGGATTCAGTTGTATGGATGTACCAGAGTTTGTTTATCCATTCATTCATTCATTGAAGGACTTTGAGTTGTTCAAGCTTTTAGCTAATTTGAATAGAGAAGCTATAAACATTCATGTACAGGCTTTTGTGTGAATGTGAGTTTTCATTTCTCTTGGGTAAATACATAGTAGTGGGATTGATGAATCAGATGGTAAGTATATAATTTAACTGTATAAGAAATTGCCACACTTTTTTCTAAAGTGGTTATACCATCAGAAGTGTATGATAATTCTAGTTCTGCCTACTTGTCAGCACTTGGTATAGTTAGTCTTTTTAATTTTAGCCATTCTAATAGGCTTGCAATGATATCTAATGATTTTAATTTGCATTTTCCTAATAGCTAATGATGCTGAACATATTGTCATGTGCTTTTTTGATATATTAGTATATCTATAATAATAAAAGCGTAATATGCTAATTAGACCAGACAGCCAAACGACCTTCTGGACGTTCTTCCAGACGACCTTCCGGACAAAGCCGGTGGCTGCAGCCACCGTGGCTGTGAGGGCCGAGCCCCTGGCACGAATTTCGTGCATCAGGCCTCTAATATGTATATCTTCTTTGGTGAAGGGTCTGTTCAATTCTTTTGTCTATTTTTTTTAAATAATAGAAACTTTTATTTTGGAGTTATTATAGATTTATAGGAAAGTTGCAAAGGCCCTAGCCAGTTTGACTCAGTGGACAGAGCATTGGCCTGCCGACTAAAGGATCCCGGGTTTGATTCCGGTCAAGGGCACATGCCCAGGTTGCAGACTTGATACCCAGTAGGGGGTGTGCAGGAGGCAGCCGATCAGTGATTCTCTCTCATCCTTGATGTTTCTGTCACTCTACCTTCCTCTCTGAAATCAATAAAAATACTTTTTTTTTAAAGAAAAGTTGCAAAGATAATACAGAGTTCCTGTTTGTCCCTCACCCAGCTTCCCATAATAACATCTTATGAAACCAAGTACATTTGTCAAAGCCAGGAAACCACCATTGGTACCTTATGTTAATCAAACTCTATATTCTATACTTGGATTTTGGTGATTTTCCACTAGTCTTCTTTTTCTGTTCTAGGATCCCATACAGGATTCTACATTGTATTTATGTCTCCAGTAGTCTGTGGCATTTCTCAGTCTTTCTTTGTTTTTTGGGACCTTGATAGTTTTGAGTACTAGTCAGTTTTTTTGTAGAATGTCCCTTAATTTGTGTTTGTCTGGTGTTTTTATTACTAGACTAAGGTTAAGAGTTTTAGGGAAGAATTTTATCACATCAAATCGGAAGTACATGATAGCATCACTTGGTTAAGGTAATGTTTGATGGATTCCTCCACCTTAACGTTATTATTTTTGTCTTTTTGTACTCATTCTTTAGAAGTGAGTCACTAATTCCAGCCTACATTCAAGGGGGTGGGTTGATTGCGCTACATTTTATGGATCGGTTATCTCTCTCTATATATATTATTAGGAATTCTTCCGTAAGGAAGTTTGTCCCTTCTCTTCCATTCTTCACTGATTCATTCATTCATTCATTCATTTACATCAATATGTATACTTACTTTATACTAGTACATTGGTTTATAGTTCAATACTATGTTACTTATTTTGTTGCTAAAATTATTCCAATGTTAACTCCTGTTCCTTTTCTTTTTTGAGTTCCTGATTTCTGGCACTACAAGATAACTCCAGGCTCATCTTGTCTTTTCTCCACCCTACTCTTAAAATTAGTCATTTCTCTAAGGAGCTCTGGTCTCTTGTATTGGAGAATTGTGTTTAGAGACCAATGTCTAGGTGCTGGATGTACTCCTTGCTATTGAGGTATCACTGTTTCTAGGCCTTCTCAGAGAACAGAACTAGGAATTATACATACTAGTATGTATGCTAATCCATGTATGTATACATATCTATAATTATTTCTGTGTTTATTCATCTATATTACATATTAAGCAGTGTATATGTTAAGTTCATACCAATGTCTGTGACTACAATCCAGTACCACAGGGTGCATTCTAGCCTTCTCCGCCTGGCTTCTTTCTGACAGTGAGAAACCTGGCTTCAGTCATTCATTTACTTACTTGTTCCACCCCAGTATACATGTAAAGCAAGTTCAGAATTGTTAACTAGTACCACCACCAGAAATATATTTACCACATAGAGTACAGTGTTTATGTGCAGGCTCTTTTACTAGTATATTTAGCCTTAAAGTTTCCATTCAAAACATTATTTCCCAAATTTACTTGGGTCAGTTCAATTTCCCCCTACCCCCTTCAGTGAGGTAATGCTATTCATTTATAATACAGTCAGATTCATTTGTCACAGACTGTATTCTATCTTGAAATCCCCCCAATTAGTTGATTTTTTAAAATTTGCATACATTAAAGTTCACTCTTTGTGATGTGTGATTCTATAAGCGTTTTTGACAAATACACAGGATCATTGTCAATTACCCCTATACCATACAGACAGTTTCATCACTTTAAAATTCTCCTGTTAAAAGGTTCTGAACACATTTACAATGTGTGTATGGCAGGGGTCCCCACACCAATAAGTAATTCTTGGACATCAGCTGGGTATTCTACAATTCAGCTCCACTCTGACACTATCTATCCAGAGATAGCATCAGATTCCTCAGGTTAAGAGCTCAGTCCCATAAGGCTGCTCTCCCCTGCCACTCCTACTTCAGAGGCCAATCCTAAGTCCAGGTTGTCACCTGTACTTCTGATCTACCAGCTGTAGATTGGCTATTTCAGTGACCACCCCTGCTCTTTGGGTTTTCTTAATTTGCTAGAGTAGCTCACAGAACTCAGGGACACACATTACTTACTAGATTACTGGTTTACAAAAGGATATAAACATCTAGATTAAAGAGATGCATAGGGCCAGGTATAGGGAAAGGATATGGAGCTTTCATGCCCTCTCGGAGCCCACCACTCACCAAATTTTCACGGGTTCACTAACCAACCTGGAAGCTCTTTGAAACCACTCCTATTGGGTTTTTATGGAGGCTTTATTGTGTAGGCGGGATTGATTAAATCATTGGCCCTTGCCATTGGTGATTGATGCACCTCCAGCCTCTCTTTCCTACCTGCATGTCAGGTGTGGGGTTAGGAGACTGAAAGTGACAGCCTTCCAATCACATAGTTGATTCTCCTGGCAACCAGCCCCCTTAGGTGCTTTCCAGAAGTCACCTCATTAACATAAACCCAATTTGGTGGAAAGGAGCTTGTTAAGAATAATAAGACACCCATTTCACGTTCATGGCTCTGAATTATTTATAAGAACTGAGGACAATAAAGTATGCTCCCATTGCTCTTATCACTTGAGAAATTCCAAGGGTTTGGAGAGCTGTAGGTGAAGCCCAACTATATATGAAAAATATATATTTGGTCATCTGAATGACCAAATATATATTTCTTATAAATCACAGTATTGCACCTGTGCATCTGCTTTGTAGTCAACCATTTCCCTATCCTCCCATCCCTGACAATTTGTTTTCTTTTCCTATAGTTTTGCCTTTTTCAGTGTGTCATAATGAATGCAGTAATACAATATGTAGCCTTTTGGATCTGGCCAGAGCTATTGATTGTGTTTTAAACTATATCCCTATGGGTTTGTTTGTTTTTTTAGTGGTTGCTGTAGGAATTACAATGCCATACAAGTCCCTTTACTCCCCTCCCCCCCCAATTTGGTAGTTACATTTTATATTGTATTATATACATACTAGAGGCCCGATGCATGAAAATTCATGCAAGAATAGGCCTTCTTCCCCTGGCTGCTGACACCAGCTTCCCTCTGGCACCGGGGACCCCGGCTTCCTTCCTCCGGCCACTGGCAGGCACCTGAGACCCGGGCTGCTTCCCTCCTTTGGCCAGCACCCGGGACCCGGGCTGGCTTCCCTCGGGCCCAGCTTCATCAGGAAGGATGTCCGGAAGAACGTCTGGTCTAATTAGCATATTACCCTTTTATTATTATAGATTATAGCATACTAGAGGCTCGGTGCACGGATTTGTGCCCTGGTGGGGTTCCTCAGCCTGGCCTGCGGGGATCGGACTGAAACCAGCTCTCCAACATCCCCCAAGGGGTCCTTAACTACTGGTCGGATGGTCGCTTAGGCTTTTATATATATAGACTAGAGGCCCGGTGCACAAAAATTTGTGCACTCGGGGGGGAGGGTCCCCCAGCCCG